>NC_133329.1:259458189-259758189 GCF_042186555.1 Aquarana catesbeiana
AAAACTAAAAAAAGAAATCCAAGAATTCCTCATCATGAGAGTGTGAATGGATCAAACGATTATTCCTCGGACATGCCGTCCAATTCCTCTTCATCAGCATCCTCACACACCGGCCAATTTCGAGGGAAAAGAAAGGGGCCGTTGGGAAGACAGCAGGAAACAGAGGGAGAAATAAAACAAACCAACAAAAAACGCACTATAGATTATGAAACAATGGTACCACAACGGATTGTTAAACCCAATATGAGCAAAAATACAACTCAGGGGAATACAAGAAATCCCCCTTCAAATTCAGGAAGAGGAATTCCAAAAGATCAGGGGGCCTACCCAAAGACCCAACAAACACAACTCGACAGTTTTTTAGACAAAAACACCATACTATCACCCAACCTGTTACCCCCCACGCAATTGACAATGATACCCACGACACCTCTAAGCCAAAAGGAGAACTAAACATGATTAATCTTTCCTCACACCAATTAACCAAAGATGAAAAAAGAGTACTATCTCTGGGGCTCTCCTTTTGCCCCAATCGAGGTATGAATGGCTTTGAGACTACCAAGGACATCCACCTCTTCGCTAGAAAATTGCTACTGAAGAGTCTATATACTAAACAAAAATTACCAAATCGGAAGTAGCACCGAATCTTAAAACTGCGGACTTTAAAGCCTTGAGAGACTTGAATCTTCTACTACAGGAGAATAACATCAGTGAGGATCTGTGGGAGAAAGAACTAGGAAGTGGGGGAAGCGATGAGGAGGAATTTGAAGAAGACAACACCCAATCGAAGCTATACACAAAACAATTTAAAAAGAAATCACATAAATTCCCACCGCTAAACCTCAATCCAGCAATAGCATTATTTGTAAAGCAGACAACCAAAGAAATTGAAAAACTAGGTATGAAAACAACTAAAAATAATCTTAGTCCAGAACTCCGACATGCTCTCAACACTCTTAAGAATGATATGAGTATCACAATAAAGGCATCAGACAAAGGGGGAAACATTGTCCTTATGGACAATGAGGATTATGAAAAAATGTGCCTTGACATCCTTAATAACACCAAATGTTACAAAAAAATCTCTCCAGCAGTAGTGGAGGGATTTAACCAGGAATTTTTTCACCTGGTGGATGCATCGTTCAACGAAGGTGCCATCAACAGGGAGATGTGGGAATTTATTAGAACGCAGCACCCCCGCTCACCCACATTTTATGCCCTGCCAAAGGTGCATAAGAGATTAGATCATCCACCAGGCAGGCCAATCATCTCTGGTAATGGCTCCATTTCGGAAGGCATTAGCCAAATAATAGATTACCATCTTAGACCCCACGTGATGGACTTGCCTTCCTACACCAGAGACACGATCCATCTATTGCAGATCTTAGACAACTTGGTTATCCCTGATTCCGCTTTGCTGGTCACCATCGATGTGGAGTCTCTTTATAACAGCATTCCACACGGTGCAGGAGTAGCAGCTGTTGAACGGGTGTTGAGGCAACGAGCAACCACTGATTGGAAGTTCAATGCCTTCATACTCCAAATGCTGGAATTTATTTTGAAGCATAATACCTTCATGTTCAAAGGCTCCCACTACCTCCAGGTGCAGGGGGTGGCTATGGGGACGTGCTGTGCACTCTCATACGCAAACCTGTACCTGGGGGAGTGGGAGAAGGACTTTCTACTGGGAGAGGGATCGTCTGTGTACTCTGACCACATCTGTATGTGGCAGAGGTACATAGACGATATTTTTATTGTCTGGGACGGTTCTGTAGATGCACTCAGGGATTGCCTAAGTGCTATGAACCGAAACAGCTTTAACCTTTTCTTCACCATGACCTATGACTCTAAGGAGGTTAATTTCTTGGATATCACCATTCTCAAAAATCTGACTGGAGGACTCTCGAGTAAACTTTATAGGAAAGAGACAACGGGGAATACTCTGCTACATGCAGACAGTTTTCATCCGGACCCCCTAAAAAAATCCATCTCTTTCAGTCAATTCCTAAGACTTAAAAGGAATTGCAGTACTCACGAGGACTTCCAACAGGAATCCAATGAATTGACAGCCAGACTGATGGAGAGAGGATATACCAAAACAACCCTCAAGAAAGCGTTCAATCGCGTAAAAAACATGGATAGACAGAAAATAATCTTCAGGAAGAAAGCCCATAAGAAAGAAGACAACACGACCAGAATCATTATGAGGTTCTCAAACGAACATCAAGAAATAAGAAAGATCATCTCCAAACACTGGTCAATTCTTACAGAAGATCCGATTTTAGGGAGTCTAGTTACTTCTAGACCCCAAATTATTTACAAAAAATCGGGTGCCATAGGAAATATGCTCACTCAAAGTGAGTATAAAGGCAGTACAAGAGGAGATCCCTGTAAGATCTGGGGTACATATCCATGCGGAACATGTTCACAGTGTGGAGTTATAGGCCAGAGAACCAGAATTACTTTACCTAGTGGAGAAGACTTTCAGCTTCGACATTTTGCAAATTGCAGAACACGGGGAGTCATCTATCTAATGCAATGCCAATGTGGAGCCTTCTATGTCGGGAAGACCTGACAGGAATTTACCAAGAGAGTAGAAAAACATATACATAGTATGAGTATTGGCAATTTATATTTACCATTAGGCAGACATGTAGCCAAACAACATAATTACAGAATGCCAAGGGTCAACTTCACAGTGTTAGACAGACTTCATATACCCACCGGGGGGGAGATTGGAACAAGATCCTGCTCCAGTGCGAAATGCGTTGGATCAGGCGTCTCAGGGCCACCACCCCCCCTGGTCTAAATGAAGTAGAGAGTTTTAGGCCCTTTTTGGAGGGCTTTGGATCCGGTAAAACTGACTAGGGTACTCCTTTCACTCCCTTGGTTAGACATACCATTCTTTCATGCAGCATCATGGGCGGGACTTTTCTCATTCTCCCCGTGGGGAATCCTTTACTCACCCCTTATGCATATCCAGGCAAAAGATTGAGATTGTTTCACCCTGGGGGGTTTCAAATGTATCAGTATCGTTTATTTATACTTTTGATAATTATGATTTGTCAAGCAAAATTTGTAAATTTGATAATTTTGATCCTCCAGCTTGGGCCAGTATTTGAGGTCCCTTCAGGATCTAATTATGTGATGTAATTTAATTTCACCCCCTTGTTTTTCAGATTATCTTTACAAAAATTTTTTAGTATTGCTTCTTATGTCCTCCCGTGGCATCTCCGTGTGATCTACCATGCAGATTGGAATAGTCCCTCGGAATCCTTCAGGCAGTTTTCTGATAGTGTCCTATACCTACCCGACACAGGAGGGCCCCACTGTAACATGTACGGTGGGGCCACCCCTTCTCCCTGGCCTTTCATCAGGCAGGGATCTCTGTGTCGGTGGTCACTAGTCCAAAAAATCTCCCCTTCCCCCACTCAGTGGGGACAGGGGACCATATGTGGCTTATTTTATATTATACAACAACTCAGTCCAATGTAGTCCAACTTGATTCCCCTTCTCCTTCCCCCTTTCCTTTCCCCCCTCCCCCCGGTTTTTCTCCTTCCCTCTCTATTCCATCTCTCTCCCGCATTCTTTATGCGGGGATCTGGAATGAGGGGGGTGTACCTGGAGGAGAATTGGCGAGGGAACCTCTCAAGTTGGACCCATTGCTAAGTAATTAATGTCTACTCTATTCCAGCTGTGGCTGGCTGCGCGGTTAGTTCCGTGTTTTTTTGCAGTACGGGCACGGCCCTTTTCCAACATGGCCGCCGGCCCATGTTGATACACACCACACGTTGGATGCGCGCGCAATGAGACGCACGTCGTCACAACGCGCATGCGTGATGTGTGTGGCAGAGGCCGTTGCCTAGGTGACGCCGGATGCTTATGCCGAGCGCACCTGGCGGCGGCTCCTGTATACACATCGCACCAATTGGCTGATGCGGCGGTGTATCCCGCCCACACCTGAGCCATGACCACATATAGGACGCCAGGACGGCACAATGGCGCCATTCTTTCCTCGCATGTGCCAAGGCTTTTTAGGGCTTACCCGGCTGGGCTGCATATGGACTTTGGGCTCCAGGACATGCAACTTATGCCTTCAAAAATGTAAGTTTCTTGCTGAATGTGTGTTGCTCCCAATAGGGAGACATATATTGGTTGCTTATTTACTTGGCTTATGGGCGCTATGGGGGGCTTGGATGTGAGATCTCTGCCATTCTTTTTCTTTCTCTCTCCTTCTCTCTCTCTCCTTCTCTCTCTCTCCTTCTCTCTCTCTCCTTCTCTCTCTCTCTCTCTCTCTCTCTCTCTCTCTCTCTCTCTCTCTCTCTCTCTCTTTCTCCTTCTCTCTCTCTCTCTCTCTCTCCTCTCTCTCTCTCTCTCTCTCTCCTCTCTCTCTCTCTCTTTCTCCTTCTCTCTCTCTCTCTCTCTCTCTCTCTCTCTCTCCTCTCTCTCTCTCTCTCGTCTCTCTCCTTCTCCTTCTCCTTCTCTTCTCTCTCTCTCTCTCTCTCCTCTCTCTCTCTCTCCTCCTTCTCCTTCTCCTTCTCTCTCTCTCTCTCTCTCTCTCTCTCTCTCCTTCTCCTTCTCTCTCTCTCTCTCTCTCTCTCTCTCTCTCTCTCTCTCTCTCCTTCTCTCTCTCTCTCTCTCTCTCTCTCTCCTTCTCCTTCTCTCTCTCTCTCTCTCTCTCTCTCTCTCTTTCTCCTTCTCTCTCTCTCTCTCTCTCTCTCTCTCTCTCTCTCCCCTCTCTCTCTCTCTTCTCTCTCTCTCTCTCTCTCTCTCTCTCTCTCTCTTTCTCCTTCTCTCTCTCTCTCTCTCTCCTTCTCTCTCTCTCTCCTTCTCTCTCTCTCTCTCTTCCTTCTCTCTCTCTCTCCTTCTCTCTCTCTCTCTCTCCCTCTCTCTTTCTCTCTCTCTCCTTCTCTCTCTCTCTCTCTCTCTCTCCTTCTCTCTCTCTCTCTTTCTCCCTCTCTCTTTCTCTCTCTCTCTCTGCTCCACTCGCTCTCGGACATTAATTTGCCCTATTTTTCTAGACAGCTATTTCATGCTGCAAAACGCCCAACACGGGGATCTTTTCAGTATCCAGTCGTCTTGTAGAGTTATAGGACAGTATCAACACCCTGAGGCGTGGGACCCCCTATCTTGACATGAGTGATCGCACTAAATTTTTGAGATGCCCTGGGAGGACGTGAGTGTTTGTAATATTCTCACTTAGATGGAGGATATACACATTTACATTTATTTTTATTGATTGTAACACTATGATTCTTGGTTTCCTAGACTGTGATGTATTTCCCTGAAGAAGACTTGTGAAATATGTATGTTGAAACGCGTTGGAATTCCACTACTCCACACTACGGTTGTCACCTCTGGTGACCCCAATGGGTAGTGAGATACATCACCTTTTCTCCTACACTTCTCTTCTATGGAATCATTGTTACTCAGTACAGATAATATTTTGATTAAAAATTTGAATTGTTATTATTTACCTATGTGTTACTACTGTAATGATTTTGTATCTTTTTTAAAAAAATTTTGACTTATATTAATAAATTTACTTTTTAATCTAATTTTCAATCTATATTTCATTGCCTTAAAAATCCCCTTAGAGGTTTCAAAAATTCAAAATTGTTATATAGGATGACGGCAATGACACATCCACACCACCGAGGTCATATGTATACATCAAAGTAGTGCAGGAACCGTTATGTGCCCAAAGTCGCATGTTAGGTTTAAGGGTAAGGGTTAACTGTTAGGGTTAAGAACTAGGGTTAATGGTTAGAGTCAAAGGATAGGGTTAAGGTTTAAGGGCTAAGGTTAGGGTTAAGCACTAGGCTTTAGGATTAGGGTTAAATGCTAGGGTTAGCCCTTAACCCTAATATTTAACCCTAACCCTAGCCCTTAACCTTAACATGCTACTTTGGACAGACATTGGTTCCTGTACTACTTTGATGCTACTTGAGTGCCAGAGAGTGTAAAGTTGCATCAAAGTCTCACTACATGAACAAAACCTGAAAAATTCTTATAAGTAGGGGATTGGCGCTGTCCAACTGTAATGATTAAATTATAGATGAAAATTATAAGTGAGAAAGTGTTTACTCAACCTATATATCCCAAGTATTCGTGTCAGAGAATTTAAATATTGTTGTGCATATAACAAAATGTGTGCAAAAACTGAAGTGTATCAAACATACAAAATCCACCTATGCGATGCACTACGATAAAGTGCAGCGTGCTCATAAAAAGTGCATGCAAAAAAAAAAAAAAAAAAATTTTTTTCTTTTCAATGGTTATATATGTGTAGAAAAAGTACCTGTATCTTATAAAATGGTAAAAAACAAGATGTAAACCCAATAATAATATTCAAAGCGAACAATGGTGTGGAAAAGAATGAAACAAATAAAAGTTATATATAAAAAATTTATATATAAAAATATATATAAAAAAACCCCAGCATGTGTGCTTAAAAAATACAAATATGACAATCAAAGCAATACTTAAAGGAGAAAATGTGAAAAAAGTTATTTTTCAGCTTATGTGCATAAAAATCAAAAGATAAATGTCCGCAAAAAAGTCCTAAAAAGTGTCCTCCTGTTAAAGAAAAAAGTGGTGGCAGCGTTTATCCCGTCCTTCCCTGCATCCCCACTTGTGTTTGCACTCACCGGACTCCCTAACTCCTGCAGGGGTAAAGGGCATATGTAGACAATCCTGTGATATCGGAACCAGGAAGTGATCCTCCGTCCAGGGGTGCTTTATCCTGTTCTGGCGTGATGTAGTCCCCAGTACAAGGCATCCATATGAAGTGAGGAAAGAAAACACTTCAGAGCGTGAATCTGTAGATATTAGAGTTTATTGATAAGAATCCATAGTAAAAAACTGATTAAAAACAATCTGTAAAAACGTTGGAGCTGACAATGCTCCAATAGCAATCCAAACAGCTGGTTCACAGCTGCGGGGCAGCGTGGTATAGCGTGCGTTCCACCGCCCGACAGCGAGAACCGGAAGTAACACAGGCTGGAACAGAGAGGTGCTAACGTGTGTGTATCACGAGGCCACGCCTTACGCGTTTCGTCATCTGAGGCCTGGCCATCTTGGTACTCCACACGTCTAAATAGGGGAATAGAGGCGCCGCTAGAGCCAATCGAATCCTCGGAACCCGCCCTCGTGATCTCTGATGTGAGGCCAGAATGAAGAACTCATAGTGTCCCTGCTAGTGGTCAAGCGCCATCATGTGGAGTTAATCCCTCATAGCATTATTGGGCGCCTCCATTTACCAAAAACCACAACGTAACATAGATAGCATGTATGATAAATCCTAAAGGGGGTAACAAACAAGGAATAACCCCAAACTAAAGAATGTAACGACAAATGCAATTATTATTACATATCCTAGTAAAACTATATGCCGAAAAAATTTTTTTTACGAAAATGGGGAAAAAAATTATATATAAAAATAAAAATAAAAAATATATAAAATATTAAGTTTAAAAAGTCATCAAAAAATCATCAAAAAATCAATATGTGGGAAACTAAAAATATATATTAAAGATAATTTATGCCCAGGAATGTATATAGGGGGCGAAAATGAAAATAATATCTATGCATCATCAAACAAAAAACTCATTCACGGTAAATAATATCTATGTATCACCAAACAAAAATCTCATTCACGGTAAGAGCCTGTGTGAAAAATATAAAAAATATATATACATAAAAAATATATACATAAAAAACATATATTCATTCATTAATTTACATGAACAAAACTGTCATACTTTCCAATTAGCAAAAAAAAATGCATGTTTAAAAATGCTAAACCAGTAGGGGTAAAATGAGGTCCTCTTTTCCCAGTACTAGACCTAACCACTAGGGACAGGGCCGAACCTAGCGGGAGCATGCACCACCAGGCTCAACCAATCTTCCCCCCTGCAGCTTCCCTGGCATCCAATCTCCACATCACAAGCACTAGAACTGCAGCAAAGATTAATGTAGTGGCGTAACGCTTGTATTGTTGAGATTGGGTGCCTGGGGACATTGGAGCCATGTTTTTCTTTCACAGACATAAAGTGCAGATTACTGAACGCACAGTGGACTGTCAGCAATGTCCCCAGCCCGCCTCACAACATAAGTCACGTCCCTTTTAGAACCCCAGCTCGGGGCTGCCATTGGTCACCAGGAAGTCACTTGTGCAAAGAGATGGGAAGTTTACCTGGTTTCCTCTGCACCATTTGTCAAGTGTCCTGGTGGCATGAGGAGAATGGGAGCACTACATTGGAGGAGCACAGCCCTAGAGCATGGGGTGGTGCCCGAGAGAAGTCTTGCCCTGAGTCTTTGCCCTGGGTAAAAGAATGTCTGTTTAGTTTTGCCACTGACTAGGGACATAGTAAGGTTCTGTCCCAATACCGACCTGACCACTGGGGCATAGTGAGCTCCTAGAGACCTAGACCTATCCCAACACAAGACTTTGCCACTACAAGTATAGTGAGGTCCTATACCAATATTGGACCTGATCACTAGAGGCATAGGGAGGTCAGTTTACAGGATGGGGATCAGCCTTTGTCATATATGAGTAGATAATTTGTCTGCCAATACCAGAGCCAACTACTAGGGGCATAGTGAGCTCATAACCCAATACTAGATCTGACCAGTTTGTTACCGAAAAATAAAGATTTCGGGCCTTGGATTAACATATCTACAACCATAGGTTCTCCTGGGACGCACCCACAGCATATGCTGATCTGAGGAGGATGTGAGGAGATATCACTATATACAGGCAGAGGGCGCTCCATCCTGACTTCAGTCAGTGTGAATTTTTCTAAGTGGTTTTATCCACTATCCCATGTCCTTTCCTCCAAAAGTTTGGGGTGTTTGCATTGATATCCATGTTTTTTACGGTAAGGTCTCCTAACACATTCCCTCATCATTCACCTCTCCCACCCCACCCCCCTTCTCTTTTTTTTTTCATACCTTCATCATCCTACCTTTTCCCTGTTTCACTCCGTTCCCCATTTCCCTTTCCCTCCCCCTTCCTTTCCTTACCCTTTTTTCCTGCCTTTCCCCCTCCCCTCTCTTCCCTACCCCCCTTTTTCTTTCACCTCTCTCTTTTCTTTTCCCTTTTCTTCCCTCCCCCGTACGTATAAAAGACAATATGACTTCAACATGTCTGAGCTACTTTTCAAATCACATTAAATATATATATTTGTAACCCTTACAATTAACCCTTTTGCCACCAGGTACCGACCTAATGGTGGGGGGTATTACACACTGACTTTTGCCTATCAGGTAAGAGCATTCGGGCGGCTCCGCTGCTGCCCGATTACTCTCGCACACCCCCAAAACCGGCGCATCTGCAGTGCAAAACATTTAGTGGAGCACAGGGGAGACATTGGGGGGTTTTTTTAGACCCTGCATATTTCAATAAAGAGCACCTGTACCCTAAAAAATCATCACAGAAGGGACTGTTTGTTTCCTCTGTGATGAAAAAAAGTTAAGTGAAAAAATGTTTTCATTTTTTTTGCAAAAAAATAAAGATAGACCCACGCACAAACCCCCCCCCAAATTTTTTTTAAGACCCCACCCCCACATATACACATGCACGAACGTAAACGCATGCATTGGGGGTGCCTACGCGTGAAAAGATCGATTGCGATACACATGGTACTTATTGCCGCGCAAGCCGGAGTGAGAGCAATAATTCTAACACAGGACCTCCTCTGTAACACTAAACTGATACCTATAGGGAGCATTTGAAGCATTGCTAATAGAAAATATTTTTTTAAACATGTGTGCAAAAAAACGCAAAAACAGCTCTGGCAGTGAAAGGGTTAAAGCATTTGAATAAATAGTACCCCAGACTGTGATTCCTTGTCAAAAGAAGTTTATTGAGTATACAATGTTATAAAGATACATAAAGTAAGTTTACAAGGATCTATAAAGTAAGCTCATTGTTTTACAGTAGGGTTTATATAGGTAAATATCATGAAATTTCAAATATTAAACATTGGGTTCATGTAAACCTAAATTAAAGATATATATCATTTCCTTAGTTACTTTTGTAGGTATTTATATGGTTTATACCTACTATACATATTGTTTACAAGTAGAGTGTATATAGGTCAAATAAATTCTGATAATGAGCTTTGATCGTAAGGTGGAGAAAAGGAAAGAGAAAGAAGAAAAAGGGTTGAAAGGTAGAGGTATGGTCCACAAGGTTGTCCCGCTCGTCAGTTTATTATTCTTTTTAGTTCTCTTTGAAGCCTTAGAATGGGTGTCTCTGTAAGTCATTTAATCTGTTACCATGGCAACAGGACAGAGTCATTGAAGTTTGACAGGAACTGTTGTTTTATCCAAGGATGCCAAAGTTTTTCAAATTTTGGAATTTGATTTTGATCGATGGCTACCATCTTAGCATGGGACATTGTATTATTCATTCTGTGAATTGTTTCTGCTAGCACCAATGTAGGAGATTTCCATACCTTGGCCACTGTTTGTTTTGCAGCCGTTATTAGTTGGATCATAAGTTTGAATTGAGAGAGTGTTAACCATACCGGTTTTAGATTAAGTAAAGTTAAATATGGATCTGGTTGTATTATTTTTTTAAATATTTTAGATGCAATCACGAAGACTTCCTTCCAGAAGGTTTGGATTACTGGGCACGTCCACCATATGTGTAAATATGTGCCTATTTCTGGGCATCCTCGAAAACAAAGAGCTGAGGTATTAGGTGAATATTTTGCCACTCTAGCGGGTACAAGGTACCAGCGAGTTAGGACTTTATAATTTGTCTCCAGTGCTAAGATGTTGAGTGAAGATGACTTAGATGTGAGCCATATGTTAGACCAGTCCGTGTCTTCTAAAGTTCGTCCCAGGTCCTCCTCCCACCTCTGAACGTAAGAGGGTCTATTAAGATTTGCTACTCCATATAATTGATTATAAAGTGATGAAATTGTACCTTTAGCAAATGGATCTTTTGTACAGATTGATTCAAAAATGGATAATTGGGATAATGGTGTATCCCCCTTTAGGAATGGTGTATAGAAATTTTTGATTTGGAGATATCTGAATATCTCAGAGTTTGGTAGATCATATTTTTCTCTAAGCGATGGGAATGAAAGGAATGATTTAGATGCTATGAAGTCATTTTGTGTCTGAATGCCTGATGTTGTCCAAGCTTTAAAAGAATTTGGGTAGATCCATGCCGGATAAAAGGCCGGATTTCTGATAAAAGAAAGGAGAGGATTGTGTGGAGATTGTAACTGATATTTGGTTTTTAGTTTATCCCAGAGAGATAAGAAGTGTTTAGTTATGGGATTATGAATTTTAAAGCAGTCTTTAGGATCAAGCCATAATAAATTTGATATTAATAGAGGGTCATTTTCTGAAGCCTCTATAAATACCCATAATGGGATTTCCTGTTTTGCATGGTATTTGATCAGACTGGCCAAATGTGCTGCTCTGTAGTAGTTAGTAAAATTAGGGTATCCCAGGCCTCCTTTATTTTTGGGAAGATGTAGTGTGTGTATAGGTATACGTGGTTTAGAAGAGCCCCATATAAATGAAGTTGCTCTTTTTTGTACTATTCTCAAAAAATAGGAAGGAATTGGAATAGGGAGGACTCTGAATAGATAAAGCAATTTGGGTAGAATAGTCATTTTGATTGCATTAATCTTCCCTATCCAGGATAAAGGAAGTAAAGAGTAAACAAAAAACATGAGATTAGATGATACATTGTATAAATTATTTTTTGCAAGTAATCACAATTTACCTGTGAAAGAGAATAAATATCTCTCTCAGGGGAATAAGTGCCTTCGTCACACTCCCACATAATATGGTTGGGAGAATGAGGAGGGCTAATGGGGGTACACAGATCTTCCGCTTACAGGAGAGAAGTGCTATGTCAAAAGACATCAAAATGAATGTTTCATTAATTGGAGTGCAGAATATAGTTTTTGTTGAAATTATTTATTCCAGGGTGGTTGTATATGGTTAGTTTTGCCCTAGGCTAAATAATTCAGTTAGAAAGGTACTGTTAATATCTTTGGTATTGATGAAGATAGTTTGAATTATTTTGGGATTTTAACCCTTTTAGAGTAAACAATTACATATTTTATTCATATGTAACTGTTTAGATATGTTAACTCATAAAATTGAGGTTGTATTGCTTCAGAACATAATTCTAGGAACTAGTTAGGTAATAATATATTTGTTTTAAGAAAAGAAAGAAAAAGCTTCCATTACTTCTGGATTATTGAACATATTTGTCCTAAAAAGTAATAAATCTATTGTTATTACCTGATAATATATAACTGAACAAGAATTTCCTTATTTCACTTATATATTCTAAGGCTATATGAATCAGAAGTAATAAGAAATATAACTGGAATGTAACATGATACCACACAGTGTGTGACTATCAGAATGCAGTTACATTCAGTTATAAATATAGGTTTTTTATAGAGAACCATCTCTTAGTATAATAAATAAAGAGATATCAGGAATTAGGATGTCAGTCCATTGAATTTTCTTGGTCCATGGATGATGTGACATAACGGCCTCTTTTGTGAGAATGATGATTCCCATTTTGTTCTGAAATTTTCTGGGTGCTGCCTGAAGGTGAAGATGATGCCATTCTTCTGCGTGTGGGAGTGTTGCTGCTTGTGGGTTCTGTCAGATTTAATTTTAAAAGGGTTTGTTGTAGTTCATCTGATGATCTGCTTCTGTAAATTGTACCTTGGTAGTTAAATCTGACTGAAAAGGGGAAGCCCCATTGATACATAATGTTGTGGCGTTGCAGTTCCATTAGTTGGGGTTTCATGGATCGTCTTTTAGTAATAGTAAGTTGGGATAGGTCAGCAAAAATTTGATAATTGTGTCCTTGAAAATTAAGTTCCTTTTTTTCTCTTGCAGCAATTAGTATTTGTTCTTTCGTTCTGTAATAATGAAATTTTGTGATTATATCACGTGGGGGTCCATCTTTCTTTTTGGCTGTGAGGGCTCTGTGTACTCTGTCCAGTTCTAAACGTTCAATAGGGATATCTGGCTTTAGTTCTTGTAATAGAGCAGTAATAGTAGATTGCAGGTCTGTCACAGTTTCAGGTATTCCCCTTATGCGCAAGTTTGAACATCTGGCTCTATTTTCGTAATCTTCGAGCTTAGTTTGAAGTATTAAATTCTCTTTTTTTAATTGTTCCAATTCTGTTATATTTTCTTGGGTTGTAATTTCAATTTCATCCATTTTTATTTCTAAGGCTGCGGTGCGGTTTCCCAGCTCTCTTATTTCTTTGGTTAGGCTTTTTGTTATTTGGTCTGAGGTTTGTTTTAAAGCTTTATGAAGCATCTTTTCAAATTGTAATAATATTACTGGGGATACTGAGGAGGCTTGTGGAGAAGTTTGTGAGAGGATTTGTTCTGTATCTGACTCAAATGGATAGTCTTGCTGTGACATTTTCTGTCTGTGAGAGCGCCCTGATGCTGTATCTTGTGAGGTGACTGGAGCTGCTTCAGCTGCAGTGAGTGCCTGTGAGCTCTTTGTGAGGTGATTTTTATTTCTGCCACGGTTTCCTCCCAGTACCATATTTCCTGCCCAAACTTTCACAGTTTGTTCCCTGGGGCAAAAAGGTTCAAATGGATACCTTTTGAGCCTGCAGGCTCCGCTTTGTCCTTCTCTTCTCTCCTCAGCGGTGTGGAGCTCTAACAATGCATGTCTGCTCCGCTAGGCTCCGCCTCCTGCCCCCCCCAGACTGTGATTCCAAGAGGAAAACAAATCAAACACATTTAGTCATTTTTGCATTGTCTGGTGTAGATCCAGGTGACTTTTCCTTCAAGTTTTGTAAACTGTTCATGAAATAGACGCTGTACTGTTTATAAATGTCTCTTAACAATCCACAAGTCACCTGGCTTTAGTTTATGATGAGTTTATAATCCTTCCAAACTGTTAGGATCTGAATTTAGGGATAAAACACATAAATGAGTTTGTCAAACACCTTGGGAGATCAGCAATATTGTCTGTGAGAACCAATTGGAGGCCTTCAGCTGGTGAGAAAAAAAATATAATCAAATGAGCAACACACTCCCAAACAAAATCTCTAAAGCCTCGTACATATGATCAGATTTTCCACAGACAAAGCCTTGGACTTTTGTCCAAAGTGCGTTGTCCCAAGACTTGTCTTGCATACAAAAGGCACACAAACACGAACGTAGTGACGTACTAGACGTACTACGAGGCAATAAAGAGGAATTTCAATTGTCATGCGCCACCCTTTGGGCTCCTTCTGCTAATTTCATTTTAGTAGAAGTTTGGTGAGTGTTGATTTGCGCTTTTCAGATCTTGCAACCAGCCATGGTGCGGAATCGGAGGAGAGAACGTGCTATCATTGTACTTGGAGTTATTGCTTTGACCCAAGTCCAGTCCAGGAACAGGAGGAGGCTCTAATCGTGACCATTTATGTCATATGCCTTTGCTGCGGGAGCTCCAGGAGAATAATCCTGATGATTTTAGGAATTATTTCCGGATGACGGACCCCTGCTTTCACTGTCTCTTGGCATTGTTGACCCCCTATATTAGGAAGCAGGACACATGCATGAGGCTTGCCATTACTCCCGAGCAAAGGCTCATAGCCATCTTGCGGTACTTGGCGACGGGGAGAAGTCTCCAGGACCTCAAGTTTACGACTGAGATCTCCCCCCAGTCCCTGGGACTCATTATTCCAGAGACCTGTTCTGCCATTATTCAAGTCCCGCAGAAGGACTATATTCGGGTAAGTTTTAGCCTATAACATCACATTCTATGTATTTAATGTTTGCTAATGTATTGTATTAATTTCTTGATTCCATAATTTCTTGATTCCATAATTACCATTATTGTAATATGCTGTGAATGTCCTCTTTGTCCTCATTCATACTGTAATCTTTTTATGCTCCTTTTTTGTCCTTCATGCAGGTTTTCCTTCACTAACCTCCCCAGCGTGCTATCCTGAGCCCAAACACACCTAGCCTAGTAACTTAAAGTATTTTTTCAGCTACATTTTTGTGCTTACCCTAAACACCCCCTAAAATGTGTCCAAATGTTATTGTTGTCCTCAGATTCAGGCAGAGTGCAAGAGGCCATTTTTTTGGGGCACAAACTCATTTGGAACCCTCTCTCCCCCCCAAAATGCTAAGCAAAATCCATACACACTATACCTCTTTTGTGGTCATATTTCTGGATGAATTCACCAAAGCATGTAGTGCAAGGGCCTGCCTGATTACCTTCAAATTGTAACGTAGAAAGTTTTTGTCTCTTATTATCTTTTCCAATAATGTTTATTGAAATTATCAGATAGAAAAATACAGTATACATTCCATAAGTTTTAAGAAATAGAAACATATCTCGGCCAACATGGCCTGCGGGAATTATACAAATAGATGATATCTTTTCCACTATCTCTGCATGAGGTGGACAAGGCTGTCTGGTTACTCTCTTCCGATTCGGACCATTTCCACTCACATACAGATTTACGTCAAATATAAGGTGTCATACATTCGGAGATATAGCTGTCCATCTATATATATTCGTTGTTCCTAGAATAATCTCCACATCACTTATATACTTATTGGAGAGAAGGTAAAGGGCCAGGGTCCCGCCCAGCCACCCCCTTTGGGATCTCACTGTGGATGGTAGGACCCCAGACGTACCCCTCTCCGCCTTAAAATTAATAAACCTTATGCCATATCTTGGACTTTCTCATAAAGTACTAGGCTAACGTCTCTTATTATCTTGATAGGTAATTTATGAATGTCAAAATGTTCTTCAATTTGTACAGTGTGTATCCATATGTTTGGATTATGATACTTCTTACCTGTTCACTGGGCTGCCAATAGTGTAAGTAAGGAGGGGCTAGTCAAATTATCACACATTATTTATGCATTCAGCTCTCATGGAATTGGAGAGGGTTACCTGTCCAAAAACATCTACCCGTTCCCTCCCCCATCATAACATTTTTAGAATGGGCCACCAGAGGGGGTGAGGAATCTGAGAAGTTGGCTTACACTTTTGTCTTTAAATACTCATTAAAATGTTATACTTATGTTGATCAAGAATGTTTGTCAAATCTGCTTGCAATGTTATGTGCAGAAGTAGTAAATTCTTTTTTCCTTTTTTTACTCCACAGTTTCCTTCCAACCCACAGCAATGGCAGGATGTTGCAGCCCAGTTCCAGCATCAGTGAGATTTTCCCAACTGTGGTGGTGCTATTGATGGCAAACATGTCAGGATTGTCCCACCACCCAACTTGGGCTCATATTATTTTAACTACAAGGGCTTTTTCAGCATAGTCCTGCTAGCTGTAGTGTCTGCAACATATGAGTTCCTGTTTTTGGATGTTGGGAAGAACGGCCGCAACTCGGATGGAGGTGTCATTATACAGACAGAGTTCTACCATCGGCTCCAGAATGGCACCTTAAATTTGCCACCTGTTGAGGACAATGTTGAGGGCCTCAATTTTTATTTTTTGTGGCAGATGAGGCCTTTGCTCTGGGGGAACATCTTATGAAGCCCTTTCCTATGAGCAACCTCACCCCAGAGCAGAGAATCTTTAATTATAGGCTCTCTCGTGCCAGAAGGGTGGTTGAAAACACCTTTGGCATCCTCTCCAGTCACTTCAGGCTGTTTATAACACCTATTAACCTGACACAATATAAAATAAACCATGTTGTATTGTGCTGTTGTATCCTCCACAATTTTTTACGGAGGAAGGCTAGCAGCTACCTTGCCTCAGTGCCAACTAATGTGGACCCCGCGGTGTCAGGCCCAGCTGAAGAGGCTGCAGCTCTTCCCACAGTGGGCGTGATGACGGCTCTCGAAACTGGTCGTGCTGGGTTGCCCTCCCAAAATGCCCAAGATACCTGGCAAAAATACATGGATTATTTTGTGGGTAGAGGGGCAGTGGCTTGGCAGCAAACTGTAGCTGATCCAGAATAATATTTTTATTTGATCATAAACTCCTATTTCATTTGAACTACTGTTGTCTGTTTCTTATCTGTATAATAGGTTCTCAAATGGCCTTTATTTTGGCCATTTTATAAAATAGTGCAAACGTACCTTATTTGCTACATGGGGTGACAATCTCTTCTTCAGCTAACTATTATGTTGTGCTGTGGGTCTGCTACACACACACACACACACACACACACAATGTTTTTGTTCTTAATGTATCTAATTAAGTTCGAAAACATTATGCCCTTTCAACTCTTTTAATTTCCTTGAGGCCATAAAATTGCCTGAGTTGGCCACATTTTAGCGCACATTGTTGCTGTAACTACACAAACTTAACAAATACACTGGTATTGAGCATTGAAATAATAAGCCACACATTGTTTAGTAAAAAACATTTTACTCAAAGCACATTAACATGTGTGTTTTAAGGTTTTATAACAAACCAACATTTTGGTGTATAAATATGTATGTTTGCCATTATTTTGCCTTTTTTGGGGCTAAACAGGCATGTTTGAAAACATAAGATACACATCCCCAACTCAGGAACTTACAAAGTTCGAGTCTGGTAAAGTGACAGCCATATGAGACATTAGTATCCCAAGACTGTGTTGATGTTGCCTTCCTCAGATGGAGTGATCTCACCCCTCTAAAAGCCAAAATTTGAAACCACGTACACGTAGAGGCATAACTGTTAAATGTCCCTTATGTGCCCCTGCCTAAAATGTGTGTAGGTACAAACAGGTTAGTTTCTAAAGCCCCAAAACACACATGTGCTATCTCCCATCAGGGGGTATAAATGTACGCATTTTGGGAGTGCAACAACTTCCTCATAACTAAAGTAGGTAAGAGGAAGGGGTTGCACCCTTGGAACACATCCATTGATACCCCATGATGGTAGCTAGCACATGTTGACTCACTGTGTGTTTTGTGGCTTTAGCAAATTAGATGTAGGGAAAGACACACATTTTAATCATGGGATCATGAGGGAAATAAGAATCTTTTGGCACAATTTGTGGGCATCTTTAAATTTTGGCTTTGCGATTCTTAAAAACACATAAAGATTACAATTAATATTACTTAGGGCAGTGTTTCCCAACTCTCCTTCTCCAGATGCATTCCCAGGTCATGTTTTCTATATTTTTTGCTTTTGTCACAGGTGATGATGTCAATTTCAAGGTTAGTAATTCACACAGTCATTTTTATACTAAGGAAAATACAGAAAAGAGTACCTGGTGGTGCACCTAGAGACGTGGAGTGGAGAAACACTGACCTCGGACACTAAAGCCTAGGTTCACATTGGAGCGATTTGTCATGCGATTTGAGAGATAAAATTGCATGACGAGCCGCAGTCTATTGGAGGCAATGGCACTGTTCCAATCAGTACGACACCGAATTAGCGGTGCCGCACCAATTTGCAAAAGTAGTTCCTGCACTACTTTTGCCAATTTCAGGTGCAACTTCAATAGACATCTGGGCATGAAGCCACACAAATGTCTATCAAGTAGCACCTGAAATCGCACTGACTTTGCTACTTAGAAATTGCACAACTTCAAGTGAAGTAGCACGATTTCCAAGTAGCATCAATATGCACCTGGGCTTAAAAGTCAGCAAAATATGTGAAATATGAAAAGTGCAAACATGAGCCAACATGTGGAACAAAACTTCAGCCCAGGCCAGATGAACTTAAAATTGAGCAAGCATGTCGACATAATCACGTATTCTTCTCTGTAAAGCAGTGGCAGCCTCCTTTATTTGCTCAAGATCATTTAAACACTGCATCATATCTGCACTCATTCGGCCAATTGTGCATCTTGGAAGTTCGTGACCTTGTAAGAAGAGAAAAAAGTATTAAGGGAATGATGGTCATGTGGCTGAGGCCCTACATAGTGAATTATGGTCAAGTTACTAGTCAAATTGTGTAAATACTTACCTACCCAATCTATTTTTGCTTGCAACCTGCTTGCCCTTCAGACACCTACACTACTAGGAATGTACACACTGCAACTACTATGTAATCTTGGCCCTGGTGCCTGGGTCTACAAAACTCAGGTATCTACCAACACTGCCAGCTCCTTCCACCTCTTCCTTCTCCATGCTAATGTTAAGGCAGTACATACTTTGCTAATGCGTGGAGTGGTTTGGACATCTAAACACTTGACGTGTATACACATTTGAAGCCATATTCAAAGAATACTTACTTGCACAAACAAGAGGCTCACAAATAGTTTCTTCAACTTCTGGGTCTCTTTGGCCCTCTGTTTGACTTGCGTCAGGGGATGTTACATCAACAAGTCGAAGGTCTGTGCTGGGTCCAGGTGTCAGATCCCATGCCTCAAAACCAACATCCTGGTTCAGCTGACCACATTCACTTTCCTCTAAAAAGAAACAATACACCATTCATTAAGCCACCCCAAGTCACATCTGTTTCTAGCATCCATTTTGCTGCATTAGTTGACCAACCTTGCACTTGGGACAATGTTTGCTCTGACTAGTGGACTCCACCATGCTGCACTGTGTTTTTTTTCCCCAAGAAAAATGCATCGAAAAGGGAAGTTGGTGTCATTTTACAGTGGGCAAACACTGGACAAGTGCCAACATTGAAAAACTCATGGAGTTGCCCCCACCCCTCTTGTCTCCTATGGGATAGGGGATATATGAGGAATGGATCATTCTAACAGGCGTGACTCTGTGTGACTGTGATCCCCGGGGCCTCTCCTCTACCCATGTCTACCCTGGCAAGGCTGCATTAATGGGCACTGATGAGCCAGGCAGCAACCAGAAAGTGTTCTTTACCCCATAAGTTCTGCACTAAGCCCATGGCCTTTGGCCCACCTAGAATCACTGTCAGTGGCTAAATGAGTGTGTTTGAAGTTGGCACTTACGATTTTGAGGGGAAGATGCAAGGGTAGCCTCCCTTCATCCCCTCTGATGGCTTGTCTGTAGCCTCATTTTTCTGTGCCTCCCTGTTGAAAGAACAGAAAAAAAAAGTTTCAAAAATAAATAAATGCCATAACCCCCCAAAAAAGGAATGTTCATATCTGCTTTATATTTAACTTCATCTTTAAAATTCAGATAAAGATTATAGAAAACATTAACTCAATTTTTCAAGACCTACTTGGAGAAAGCACATATACAGACAGCTAATTTACACATATACAAATTGGTTAGATACAAATATTGCTTAAGTTTTTTGATTATGTGATGGATGGACTCCATCTGTTCTTGCTCACGGTGCTTTAGATCAGACCATCGCTTTCGGATTTGGTCCTTCATTCGATGCACCGAAAATTTTCCCTCCAAATGGAGATGACCTTCTCCAAAATGAGGTCCTTTCAGCTGTTCGGCCTTTCATATTTGTGCAGCTTGCAGTCGTAGTCGTACTTCTCGAGGATGCGCACTCCACCATCTCACCCTTGCTCATGGGGGTTGCTTTGTACCTCCTATAAGCTCCACCACCGTGGGCCTGCCTAGAATTCACAGAATCCACCATGTTGTCACTCCCGAATGTTCCACCGTGTGTGTCGCATGCAGAAGAGAGATGGTCACGCCCCAGCGTCATGACGCACTGAGAACGGAGTTTCACGCATGCGCAGTATATATAAAGCCATAACAGACGGTCGATGGAACAGCCGTAGGAACGATCTGGGAGTGGAGGACGAACAATCCACATCACCAACACGTGAAAGGAGCCCTAAAACGAAGGTATAATTGTAATTTGGGGCATCGGTGGTCAGTGGCCTATACTGCTTAGATTAAGCCTTATATTGGGACCAGATTATGAGTTAAGCCTGACATTATGGTTTGTCTTGTGTTCTGTCTTGCAGGCATCTGATAATTTATCATGGTGGATAAATTCACTGCGCCGACTTTTCGCCTCAATTTATAGACCAGTACCGGGAGCTGCCTGTCTCTGGAAGGTGAAAAGTAGGGATCACTCAAGAGGATGGCAGTGATGGAAAAACTTCTGGAATTGGTGAAGCCTCTGTACCCCAGGGCAGACCTCAGTTTTGTGAAGAGTAAAATTGGGAACCCGAGGATTACATTTAATAGGGAGCACAAGAAGGTCCTGGACTCCCAGAGATCTGGAGCATCAGTTGATGATATCTATGTCCCCAGGCTGTGGTACTACCACAGCCTGTGTTTTTTGTCCTACCAAACCCAACCCAGGCAATCACTTTCAACACTTCCTTGCACATTGGATGAGGCCACAGCTCCTGAGGTTCACCCTGGTCCTTCGACACAGAATGAAGATGTGGAGGAGCCCAGCTTGAACCAGGTATAGCATTGTTGAACCATATTTGTATCCAAAAATACAATGATGATAACTAGATGTTATTTTTCAAAAATTTCTGCCTTAACAAAGTGGTTTCCATATCAATAGACAATAGTGGCCAAAAATGATTGGGACAAGAATGAAAAATGCTGGGGTCAGAATGATAGTCTTTTCTATTTTTCCACAATTAATTTGCAACAGTCAGGAGCTCAAAATTGTGTGTGATTGATGACCAAAAAAAAATACTAATTATGTTCCATTTTCATACACAGGAAAGTATCAGTCAGGAGGAGACCGTGACCAACAGCCACATGAAGTCCCAGATCCATCCCCTACGCCCTCCTGCTAAAAGGGCCAGAAAGAGCAGGAACCTGGACGAGGCCACAGCTGCCTTCCCCAGCCAGGCCACTACTGTCATCAGGACGGACCCAGATACAGCTGAGGCATTGTCTGGGAGCCAATAAGTTACAAGATATGGATGTGGTGCAAAGGAGTTGAGTGAAGAACTAATCATGCAGCTTCTCAACAAGGGGGAGGGGACAAATTAACTCCAAAACCCATAGCTCGGATTTGGATGTCCCACCTCCACCACCTGCACAGCCACCACAGCAACCCCACCCACCACAGCAGCATGGCGGACATTGGCAATTCCAGCCCGAAGACCCCCAACAAGCCCACTGGGCTGGGGATTTACAATTACTAATTTGCTTTTTTTTGTTTTTAGTTGTTATACTTTATTTCTTTTTGTATGCAGAGAATGCACTTTTTGGTTAAGTTATTTAATTTTGATCTGAATGGCAGATAACATGTCTAATTTATATTATTTAATTTTTTTGAATAATGCTCAAGAAATAAAATGGCCTCAGCCGATGTGGAAGGGAGTGTTGACAGCAATGGCCTGGGTTCGATCTGGTCTGTCAAAAACCGCAGGCTGGGGTAATACTACAGCCTGGGGACATACCGGTCATCTGCTGCTGCTCCTGATCTCTTGGAGTCCAGGGCATTCTTGTGCTCCCTATTAAATAAAAAAAATTTAATTCGAAAAATACTTGGCTATGTGTTTTACTTAAAATGACAATTTGGGAGTAGGCAGGTACATTTAAAAAATACAATGTAAAATTAACAAGGGACACCAACATAGTTGTATCTTTGATCTTAAAATCTATGGGATAATGGTGTTGTGGTAACTTGACCCCAAAAAAAAAAAAAAAAAAAAAAAAAAGATTATTCTTGATATCACTAGGAAAAAAAACCCTTTTTAAATACGTTTGGCAGAACTCCGTCAGTATCACCAGCAAAGCAGTGTCAGAAACCATGAACCAGAACGAGACAGAAGTACGGTAAAATCACACTTGTTTATTAATAAAAATAAAAAGGTAAATAGAGTAAGCGTAGTCAAAGCATAGCCAGAGTCCAGTAACCGGATCGGGTAAGCAGCCAAGTCAGAGTTCAGTAACCAGATCGGGTAATCAGCCAAGCTAGAGTTTAGTAACCAGATCTGGTAATCAGCCAAGCCAGAGTTCAGTAACCAGATCGGGTAATCAGGGTACTTATTTACAAAAATTTTTAACAGAAAAAGAAAAACTTGTTTTTTTTTTCAAACTTTTCAGTCTTTTTTTATTTGTTGTGCAAAAAATAAAAATCCCAGAGGTGATCAAATACCACCAAAAGAAAGCTCTATTTGTGGGAACAAAATGATAAAAAATATCATTTGGGTACAGTGAAGCATGACCGCGCAATTGTCATTCAAATTGCGACAGCGCTGAAAGGTGAAAATTGGCTTGGGCAGGAAAGTGTCTAAGTGCCTGGTATTGAAGTAGTTAATAAAAATAAAAAGGTAAATAGGGTAAGCATAGTCAAAGCATAGCCAGAGTCCAGTAACCGGATCGGGTAGTCAGCCAAGCCAGAGTTCAGTAACCAGATCGGGTAATCAGCCAAGCCAGAGTTCAGTAACCAGATCGGGTAATCAGCCAGGCCAGAAGTCAGGGATCCAAGTAGAGGAACAGCAAGCAGGATAGGGAGCCAGAAGGGATGTCAGTAAAGCCAGTCTTTAAACAGGAACTCAGGAGATGGTTTCTTGTGATGTGACCAAGGCGAAGGCAGGAATGGCGTGAGCTGGAGATCTTTAAGTAGGTGGGACTAACGAGCAGATCCACAATGAGAGCTGGAAATTAGCCGACAGCTGAGCAACCAGCTCAGAGAAGGAAGGGCTGAGCCAACCCTGACAGTACCCCCCCTCCTCAACGACCCTTCCCACTTGGAGGACCAACAGGCTTGAGGGCAAAACGTCTATGGAAATCACGTAGGGGGGGCCGGAGCATGTACGTCCGAGGATGAGACCCAGGAGCGTTCCTCCGGACCATGCCCCTTCCAATGCACCAGCTAATTATGCGCCCACGGAACCTACGGGAGTCAACAATGGATTGTACCTCATACTCCTCATGGTTCTCAACCTGTATAGGGTGAGGACATGGCACTGAGGTGGTAAAGTGGTTGCAGACCAACGATTTCAATAAGGAGACATGAAACACATTTGAGATGCGCATACTAGGAGGAAGGTCCAATGCGTAAGCCACTGGTTAATCCTGCGAAGGATACGGAAAGACCCAATAAACCGAGGTGCGAACTTCAGTGAGGGAATACGAAGTCGGGGGTTGCGAGATGAAAGCCAGACCCTCTCCCCAACCTGGTAGGAAGGTGCAGGCAGGCGTCTGCGGTCATCATGGACCTATCATTAGCATGACGCAAAGCCTCCTGGACTTGTGCCCAAGTGGAACGAAGACCACAGAGATGCTCCTCTAGCGCAGGAATACTCTACGAAACAAACGAGTCAGGCAACATGGAAGGTTGGAAACCATACTTCATCATAAACGGAGATAATTGGGAAGCAGAATTCAAGGCACTGTTGTGAACAAACTCTGCCCATGGTAATAGATCTGACAAGTTGTTGTGATGGTCAGAAAAATAGCAACGTAGGAATTGCTCCAAGGACTGATTGGCTCGTTCTGAGGCCCCATTAGACTGCGGGTGATATGCAGAGGAGAAAGAAAGCTGAATTCCCAGCTGTGCACAAAAGGCTCGCCAGAACCGGGACACACACTGACTACCCCTGTCTGAGACAATCACCTTGGGTAGCCCATATAAGCGAAAGATCTCCTGAGCAAAAATGGAAGCCAGTTCCTTAGAAGTGGGCAACTTCTTAAGTGGAATACAATGACACATCTTTGAGAACCGCCATTGGGCAACTTCTTAAGTGGAATACAATGACACATCTTTGAGAAACAGCCATTGGAAACTATAGTGCCATTTGCATTACTAAAAATGATATGAAAAACACCAGAGCAAAATGTAATAATGCATTAAAGCATGGGTCAGGAACCTATGGCTCGCGAGCCAGATATGGCACTTTTGATGGCTGCATCTGGCTCTCGCCTCTCAATCCGCAGATTGAGCCCATGGGAAAGGCCGCGGCTTTGGCCTAGCACCGGTGTGGCGGCCATCTTGGTACACCCGGCGGAACCCTAGGTGAGCGGCGCGCTGACGTCATCATCACCCGCCTGAATCTGCCTTCTTGTGTAGTGGTAAGCAAGCAGACAATCGTAGGGAAGATGTGGATATTACAGTGGAGGAGATGTGGATATTACAGTGGAGGAGATGTGGGGAGATGTGGATATTACAGTGGAGGAGATGTGGGGAGATGTGGATATTACAGTAGGGGAGATGTGGATATTACAGTGGGGGGAGATGTGGATATTACAGTGGGGGGGAGATGTGGATATGACAGTGGGGGAGATGTGGATATGACAGTGGGGAAGATCGGGATATTACAGTGGAGGAAATGTGGGGAGATGTGGATATTACAGTGGAGGAGATGTGGGGAGATGTGGATATTACAGTGGGGAGATGTGGATATTACAGTGGGGGAGATATGAATATTACAGTGGGGAGATGTGGATATTACAGTGGAGGAGATGTGAATATTACAGTGGGGGAGATGTGGATATTACAGTGGGGGGAAATGTGGACATTACAGTGGGGGGAAATGTGGATATTACAGTGGGGGAGATGTGGATATTACAGTGGGGAGATGTGGATATTACAGTGGAGGAGATGTGGGGAGATGTGGATATTACAGTGGGGGAGATGACGTAGATATTACAGTGGGGGAGATGACGACATTACAGTTATAATTAATCAAAATCAGTCAATTGATTAAAAAAAAAATCGATTAATCGAACATGAAAATTCGCATTAATGGTAAGAAGTAGTTTATTCATCATAGGTTAGCAACAGCATAACAACGTTATTAAAAAGAATTCAGAGACTTATTGTACTTTAAACGTGTTGGTCTTACATAAAATGCACACATTTACATGTATTTAGTTTTAAACATATTATATGGCTCTCACTGAATTACATTTTAAAATATGTGGCGTTCATGGCTCTCTCAACCAAAAAGGTTCCTGACCCCTGCATTAAAGTGTTTGTATATCGATGCCAGAAGTCTGCCAAGCAAAATAGGTGAGTTGGAAGCTCTGGTGCATAAGGAGAGCTATGATGTAATCGGTATTGCTGAAACTTGTACGAACATAAGGCGAGTTTATTTAAATATGCAGATCCCCATAGTAAATAGTGGTAAGAGAGCTTTTCTCTCACTAGATGCAACCAAGGCATTTGATTGCCTGGAATGGCAATATATCTGGAAGGTACTTGCAGAACTCCAATTTGGCCCCGGTTTTGTCCATTGGCTGAGGTTACTATACGATAAGCCAAGAGCTAAGATCAGAGTTAATGGGGAGTGCTCAGAATGGTTCCAATTAAGTAGGGGCACTAGGCAGGGGTGTCCTTTGTCGCCCCTCCTATTTGCCCTAGCAATGGAGCCGCTGGCCGTTGCCATAAGGGCATCTCAGGGGGTACAGGGGTTTAAAAGAAAGAGGGGAGAGGAGAAAATAGCAATGTACGCGGACGATATCTTGTTATTCCTGGGGGACACACAGGACTCTTTGAGGACGGCCATGGGGTTAATTGAAGATTTTGGATACTTTTCCGGGTTAAAAATTAATTGGGAAAAGTCAGCATTATTGCCAATAGATCCGCTGACGGAGCCCCTTCATCACCAAATTCCCCAGATTAAAGTAGTGAATCAATTGAAATATTTGGGGATTAATATTTCAAGGAACCCGGAGCAATATATCACAGAAAACTTAGTTCCACTTATGAAAAAACTTAAACAGAAATGCCGGGAATGGGGACGGCTTCCTCTCTCGGTCGCAGGGCGCTGCAACCTGATAAAAATGGTTTGGATGCCACAGATCTTATATATCTTACACAACTCACCAGTTTGGATCTCCAAACGCTGGTTCAATAAAATGGATAGTATTTTTAGAGAACTAATTTGGAAGGGTGGGGTAGCAAGGATTGGCCTGCAGGTGCTTCGGAGACCGGGTGAGAAAGGTGGGTTGGGAGTGCCGGATCCGGGGTGCTATTTCTTGGCGTCTCAAATCCAGCATGTAGGAGGGAGTAATAGGCCCGGGAACTGGGCAGCAGGAAATAATGTACTACTAAATGACACCAATCACGATACCATAGTAGAAGCGCTGGAGGCGGATTCCTTTGTTACTAGATGCCCCACTACTCGGATGATGGTTAAGAGCTGGGTTAAGGTTAAAAAAATAATGGGGTATGCAGACTTTTCTGAGTTCTCCCCAATATGGGAAAATAACAAGCTCAATGAACTTAAAATAATGGGGAGAATTGAGGAGTGGGACTGCCAGGGCATCCATTATCTGCCGCAGCTGTATAAGGCAGGGAGACTGAAAACATTCCAGGAGCTAGTGAATGAATATGCGATCCCCAACCGATCATTTTATAGGTATTTGCAAATTAGGCATGCCCTAGACGCACAATTTAGTGGAAAGGAGCCAATATGGAGTGATATGGCCTCTTTGAGAAAACTGGTTGACGCAGAATCTACGAAGGGTTTAATTTCTGATATATACAATAAGTTGAGAGTACTAGGCCAGGGTGACAGGGGGGAAGACAAAAATAGGATAAAATGGGAGAGGGAGGTTGGGCCACTATCGGATAGCCAATGGGAGGGTGTTTTGGCTTCTGGCCCCAAGATCTCCCTCTCTCCATCACAGGCAGTCTCTCATCTATATTTGATATATAGGGCGTATCTAACACCACTAAAACTGTTCAGGATTGGTAAAAGGTCGGATGCAGGGTGCCCAAGATGTGGAGGAGAGAGAGGAGATCTGCTGCATATGTTCTGGCGATGCCCCAAGTTGTATAGATATTGGAAAGACATAGTGGATAAAATAAACACCATATTTAAGACATCGCTGGGCATAGATGTTAAGACCTGCCTATTGGGCCTGATGGAGGAACAACAGATCGCTAGGCACACACAGACCGCAATAGTTAGGTGCCTGTTTCAAGGGAAAAAGATTATAGCTAAAAACTGGCAGAGGAAAAAACCCCCGACGATTGAAGAATGGGTGAAAGAAGTAAAGGAGGAAGTCAGTAGAGAGAAGTATATATATAAGAAAAGGAGTAACTATCAAAAATTTGTTAAAATATGGAAGTTATGGATGATGTGGGAGGAGCATAGTATGAGTGCGTGAGTGGGGTGATATGGGAAGGTTAGGGGGGGTTTATTGGTAGGGGTAAGGAAGGAAAGGGGAAGGGGGAAAAGAGGGGAAAAAATGAGAAAACCTGGAAACATCTTCTGTTGGAGTGTGGTCTATGTATGCTTTATTTTTTTCTACTATGCTATGGATTTTTGTAACAATGGGGTTAATATAAGGACTGAACAGATGTTGGCTGTAACAATCCTTGCCTGTTCGCTTATATTTAATGAAACTTTTTTTGTTTGTTGTTTTTATCTTTGTTTCTCAATAAAAAAAGGATTTAAATAAAAAAAAAAAAAAAAAAAGCTACTATGATGTGACATGCGATGGGATAAGAATGAACTTTAATGGTGAATTAAGTATCCCAAAAGAACTTGTTGAAGTAGCTAAAAAAAAAAAAAAAAAAAAAAAAAAAAAGAATTACATTTTAAAATATGTGGCGTTCATGGCTCTCTCAACCAAAAAGGTTCCTGACCCCTGCATTAAAGTGTTTGTATATCGATGCCAGAAGTCTGCCAAGCAAAATAGGTGAGTTGGAAGCTCTGGTGCATAAGGAGAGCTATGATGTAATCGGTATTGCTGAAACTTGGCTTCAATCCTCACATGACTGGGCTATTAATATTCTTGGCTATGCACTCTTTCGGATAGACAGGGTAAAAAGGAAAGGTGGCGGGGTCTGTCTCTATGTAAAAAGTGATTTCAAAGCAAGTCTGAAAGAGGACCCAGTTGATGGAGAGTGTGATAAGTCTGAAGCATTATGGGTGGAACTGCATATAGATGGGCGTAGTTCAAAGTTAATCATTGGACAATGTTATAGACCACCCACTGTTAACGAGGAGGTGGAGACTCAGCTCCTTGCACAGATGGAAAGGGCTGAAAGGGCTGTGACAGTGATAATAATGGGGGATTTTAACTACACAGAAATTGACTGGAGTAATGGCACTGCTGGGACAGTTAAAGGGCAAAAATTTATAATCCTATTACACGACAATTTTATGGTCCAGTTTATTGAGGCCCCAACTAGGAATGAAGCTCTGTTTGACCTGGTAATCCCAAACCATGCAGAGCTTATTACTAATGTCCAGATAAAGGAACACCTGGGTAGCAGTGATCATAACATGATTTCATTTGATGTTAGCTGTAAACAAGAAATACATGCGGGAAAGATAAAAACACTTAACTTCAAGAGAGCAAATTTTCCAAGGATGAGAGCTGCTCTCCAGGATTTAGACTGGGAGGGAATATTTGCATTGATAAACACAGAACAGAAATGGGAATTCTTTAAAAAGACTGTTTGGGACCTCACTGCAAAGTATATTCCCATGGGCAATAATTTTAAAAGGCTAAAAACAAAACCTATGTGGCTCACGGCCAAAGTTTAAAAAACTATAAACAATAAGAAAAGAGCTTTTAAAAAATATAAAAATATAGGAACACTAGTGTCATTTAAATGTTACAAAGAATTTAACAGATTATGTAAAAAGGAAATCAAGGAAGCAAAAATTCAAAACGAACGACAGATTGCAAAAGATAGTAGGACAAACCCCAAAAAATTCTTCAAATATATTTATAGTAAAAAGGTCAGGTCTGAGCATGTAGGCCCTTTACAAAATCTAGAGTGGGTGACTGGGGACAAAGATAAGGCTAATTTATTAAATACTTTCTTCAGCTCTGTGTATACAAAAGAGCATGGGGGAGCTCATGTCCATAATGGGGATGGTATTGACACAGCCCCGAATGATCCACAATGGCTCAAAAGTGATATGGTCCAGAAATATTTAGACAGAATAAAGGTGGATAAAGCACCTGGACCTGATGGCATCAACCCACGGATCCTAAAAGAATTGAGCTCTGTAATTTCAAAGCCATTGTATCTAATTTTTAGGGACTCAATAATGACGGGAATAGTACCACTGGATTGGCGCAGGGCGAACGTGGTGCCTATATTTAAAAAGGGATCAAAGTCTTTACCAAGTAACTATAGACCTGTTAGTTTAACTTCTATAGTCGGGAAGATACTGGAGCGTTTAATAAAAGACCACATAGACGAGTTCTTGCTGGAAAAAAGCGTTTTAAGTAACGGACAGCATGGATTCATGAAAGACAGAAGTTGTCAGACAAACCTGATTTCTTTTTATGAAGAGGTAAGTAAAACCTTGGACAGAGGGGTGGCTGTGGAAGTGGTATACTTGGATTTTGCAAAAGCGTTCAACACAGTTCCCCACACGCGGCTCATGTGTAAGGTAAAGTTGACAGGCCTGGAAATATCAGTTTGTAAATGGATAGAAAACTGGCTAAAAGACAGAATTCAGAGAGTAGTGGTTAATGATTCTTACTCTGAATGGTCTAAGGTTATCAGTGGTGTACCCCAAGGTTCAGTGCTGGGACCCTTACTTTTTAATATCTTTATAAATGATATTGGGTCTGGGATCAAAAGTAACATTTATGTCTTTGCAGATGACACCAAGCTATGCAGTGGAATAACGTCCTTACAGGATGTCTCCAATTTACAAGCCGACCTCAATGCACTGTCTAATTGGGCGACTATGTGGCAGATGAGGTTTAATATTGAGAAATGTAAAGTTATGCACTTGGGGGCTTAGAATATGCATGCATCATACATGCTAGGGGGAGTACAACTGGGGGAATCCGTGGTGGAGAAGGATCTGGGGGTTTTGGTAGATCATAAGCTCAATAATTGCATGCAATGCCAAGCTGCGGTTTCCAAAGCGAGCAAAGTCCTTTCTTGTATTAAGAGAGGTATGGACTCCAGAGAGAGAGATATAATTTTGCCCCTGTTCAAATCATTAGTAAGACCTCGTCTGGAATATGCAGTTCAGTTTTGGGCACCAGTTCTCAAAAAGGATATCAGGGAACTGGAGAAAGTGCAGAGAAGGGCAACCAAACTAATAAGAGGCATGGAGGAGCTCAGCTATGAGGAAAGATTAGAGGAACTGAATTTATTCACTCTTGAGAAGAGGAGAATAAGGGGGAATATGATCAACGTGTTCAAATATATAAGGGGTCCATATAGCGAACTTGGTGTTGAGTTATTCTCTTTACGGTCAACCCAGAGGACACAGGGGCACTCTTTACGTCTAGAGGAAAACAGATTTCATCTCCAAATACGGAAAGGTTTCTTCACAGTAATGCAGCGTACACACTGGCTGACTTTCCGACCAGACTGGTCCGACGGACTTTCCGACTAACTTTTGACAGACTTCCGACTGACTTTTTTTTTACGAACGGACTTGCCTACACACGACCGGACTACAGACGGACTTGCCTACACATGACCTGACTTTCCGGCGGACCTAGTTCTGGACGGAGTTACGGCGGACTTTCCAAATGAACGGACTTGCCCACACACGAACAAGTCCATTCATTTTGAATGTGACTCGGGTACGACAGAACTACTAGAAAGGAAGTCAATCTTGCCGCTTTTATCGCCCGTTATGACATCACAGTCCCAGCATGCCCAGGGACTGTGACGTTATAAGGGGGCGAGGTCACGCCTATATAACTCGTCACACACCGCTCACACAGCATTACAGCGGGAGAGAGCGTCATGTCAACATCTGAAGAAGAGAAGAGGGAAGAAGACCACGCAGAAGTCCGGGCCACCGCTAGCAAAAGAGTGGCAAAAGATAGCGGAGGAGCCGGCAGAAGAACCGGACACCGGGAGAAGAGGTCGAACACCGGGAGAAGAGTCCACAGAGCGGGAGAAGAACCAGACACCGGGAGAAGAGGCCGGAGAGAGCGGCGAAGTCGCAAGAAGACCCCCGAAGTCGGAAGAAGACCCCCGGAGCTGTCTAATAAATTACTTTCAAAACCTGTCTAGTGTGTTTTTTTTATTGACACTTTTTCCCTAGGTGAATGGGTAGAGGTACGATGTACCCCATACTCATTCACATAGGGTGGGGGGCTGGGATCCGGGGGCCCCCTTAATAAAGGGGGCTCCCGGATTCCGATAAGCCCCCCGCCCGCAGACCCTGACAACCAATGGCCAGGGTTGTCGGGAAGAGGCCCTTGTCCTCATCAACATGGAGACAAGGTGCTTTGGGGTGGGGGGCCGCAGGGCCACCCCTCCCCAAAGCACCTACCCCCCATGTTGAGGGCATGCGGCCTGGTACAATTCAGGAGGGTGGGGGCGCTCGCTCATCCACACCCCCTTTCCTGACCGGCCGGGCTGTGTGCTCGGATAGGGGTCTGGTATGGATTTTGGGGGGACCCCATGCCGTTTTTTCGGCGTAGGGGGTTCCCCTTAAAATCCATACCAGACCTAAGGGACAACGTCGCCTCCCCCTCGTGCTCGCCGCAATAGGAAACATTTTTTTTCCTACTACAACGAGATGCAGTACCCTGCCCTTGCGTTGTATCTGGTCCGTCGGACCAGCATACAGACGAATGGGCTTTCCGTTAGGAACTGAGTCCGGCGGAGTTACGACGTAACGATTTGAAGCAGGTTTCAAATCTAAAGTCCGTCAGATTTCCAACCGAAACGGTCTGTCGGAAGTCCGATGCAGACCACACATGGTCGGATTGTCCGCCGGATTCGGTCCGTCAGACCAGCCCGGTCGGAAAGTCCGCCCGTGTGTACACGGCATAAGAGCTGTGAAATTATGGAATAGACTCCCGCCAGAGGTGGTTCTGGCCAGCTCAGTAGATTGCTTTAAGAAAGGCCTGGATACTTTCCTAAATGTACATAATATAACTGGGTACTAACATTTATAGGTGAAGTTGATCCAGGGAAAATCCGATTGCCTCTTGGGGGATCAGGAAGGAATTTTTTCCCCTGCTGTAGCAAATTGGAGCATGCTCTGCTGGGGTTTTTTGCCTTCCTCTGGATCAACTGTGGGTATAAAATTGGGCATATTGGATTGTACGATATTTTTTATTTTATATATTGTTTTTAAGGTTGAACTGGATGAACTTGTGTCTTTTTTCAACCTGACTAACTATGTAACCGGTCAACCACCATAAGGATAACTGTGTTGCCTTGGGGGTTGGGCAACTCCACAAATGAAATCCATAGACAGGTGGGTCCAGGGCCTCTCTCCATTGAGTATGGGTTGTAGGAGGCCCACTGGAAGGTGTCGTGGAGTCTTACTCTGAGCAAACATGGAACAGGCAGCTATTACATCAGCACGTAGACTAGGCCACCAGAATTGTTGGGAAATGGCCCAAACGAGTTGATTCTTACCAGGGTGGTCAGCTGCCTTGGGAGAATGGTAAGTCTGGAGCACGGCAGTATGGAAACACTCTGGGACAAAGCAGCCGTCACAAGGTTTCTCAGGAGAAGCATCGACCTGAGCAGCAAGAATTTTGTCACCCAAAGGAGAAGTAAGACTAGTGCGAACCGTAGCCAGAATACAATCAGGAGGAATCATAGGAACCGGAACCTACTCCAACTTGGAAGTGGGGGAAATTTGTCGTGACAAAGCGTCAGCCCTTACTTTCTTAGTACCGGGTAAGAATGAGAGAATGTAATTGAAACTTGACAAGAAAAGAGCCCATCGCGCCCTTCTGGGAGAGAGGCGTTTAGCCTCAGACAAAAATGTGAGATTGTTATGGTCAGTAAGAATGAGAACCAGCACAGTGGTACCTTCGAGGAGATGTCTCCATTCTTTCAGGGCTAAAATTATTACCAACAGCTCTCGGTCACCAATCTCGTAATTGCACTCAGCCGGTGACAATTTCTTGGAAAAGTAGCCACAAGGATGCATAGCACTCTCAGAGGTAGAACGTTGAGACAGAAGGGCACCAACCCCAGTCTCAGAAGCATCAACCTCAAGGATAAAAGGTAATGTAGGATCAGGATGTGCCAACACAGGAGCAGAAACAAAGGCAGCCTTGAGACTTTCAAAGGCCTTAATGGACTCCGGAGACCAACTTTGTGGGTTACCGTTCTTTCTGGTCATATTGGTCAGGGGCTTGACCAGAGACGAGAAGTTACGAATAAACTTCCGATAATAGTTGGCAAAACCCAGGAAACGCTGCAGAGGATGTAACCCCATGGGTCGAGACCACTGTAGGACTGCCGAAAGTTTCTCTGGGTCCATCGAAAAACCAGCAGCGGAAATGACATAGCCCAGGAATTTAACCTGTTCCCGATGGAACTCACACTTCTCCAATTTACAACAGAGATTGTTCTCTCTTAATTTCTGAAGCACACGACAGACATCTGTGTGGTGGCTCTCCAGGGACTTGGAAAATATGAGGATATCATTGAGATAAACCACCACACATAACTGCAAGGAATCTCAGAGGACATCGTTAATAAATTCCTGGAAAACTGCTGGGGCGTTACAAATGCCAAAAGGCATTACGAGATACTCATAATGGCCCGTTCTGGTATTAAATGCAGTTTTCCACTCGTCGCCCTCCTTAATCCTCATGAGATTGTAAGCCCCTCTCAGATCAAGCTTAGTGAAAACCGTTGCTCCCTTGAGGCGGTCAAATAACTCTGTAACCAACGGGATCAGGTAGGCATTCTTAATCGTGAAATGATTGAGACCCCTATAAATCAATATAAGGTCTCAGTTCACCGCTCCTCTTTTTCACAAAGAAGAAACCAGCACCAGCAGGCGATGAGGATTTGCGGATGAAACCCCGAGAAAGTGCGTCTGCAACATACTCCTCCGTGGCTTTATCCTCCAAGACCGACAAAGGGTAAACCTGGCCACGAGGGGGAGAGGCACCAGGTAGAAGGTCAAATGCGCAATCATACGGCCGGTGTGGAGGCAAATTACCGGCTTGACCTTTGTCAAAGACATCGCTAAAATCAGGGTACTCCTCTGGCAGGGAGGAGAGTGAAGAGGTAGACAGGACCTTGGCTACCTTCCGGAAGCATGTTTCACTGCATTGTGGTGACCAGGAGAGAACCTCAGCACGGAGCCAATCAAAAGAGAGGTTGTGCCTCTGTAACCAAGGATAACCAATAACCAGCGGAAACTTAGGAGAGGAAATCACTTGGAATTGGATTATCTCATGGTGAAGAGCCCCTACGGCCATGGACAACGGAACCGCTCATGAGTCACATTGGCAGGCTGTAGAGGTCTCCCATCAAGAGCCTCAATGGCAAATAGAGTGTCACGCAGCTGCAGTGGAATCAAGTGCTTTGATACAAAGGCAGCATCAATGAACAGGCCTGCAGCCCCAGAGTCGATTAGAGCCTGTATATCGATAGACGACTTAGCCCAAGAAAGGGTGACCAAAACCAGGGGCTTATCCTTCTGGATAACTGGGGACGACACAACACCACCTAAAGTCTGTCCATGACAGGACCTCAAGTTTCGGGTGTTCCCAGGACGGGTAGGACAAGACTTCAAAAAGTGACCTGCCTGGCCACAATGAAGGCACAATCTCTCTTCTCCTAAAGGCTCATCTGCAGAGAGAGGCGTGAAGCCCAAGTGCATGGGTTCATCTTCACTGTCAGACTCAGTACCAGGAGGCATGGGAGGTGAGGGAGGCACGGGTGAGACTGTAAAGCTCGGAGGCAAACGTACAGGATGCTTCTGCAAGCACTCCTTAAAAGAAAGTCTTTCTCTGAGTCTGGAGTCAATGAGGATGGCAAACGAGATCAAGCTCTCCAGCTCAGTGGGTATATCTTGGGCTGCTATTTCATCCTTGATGGAATCCGAGAGACCATGAGAAAAAGCAGCCACGAGGGCCTCATTGTTCCAAGCAACCTCTGCTGCCAGAGTACAGAACTCAATGACGTAGTTGACAACAGTTCTCTGTTTGATGGACATGAGGCACTTGGCAGCAGAAGCAGAGCATGCGGAAATGTCAAATACCCTTTTAAAAGAGGCCACAAACTCTGGGTAACTCAAGACAACAGGTTTTTGCGTCTCCCATAGAGGGTTAGCCCAGGCCAAGGCTCTCTCAAAAAGCAAAGATATCACGTACCCTACTTTGCTTCTGTCTGTGGGAAACGCCTGGGGCAGCATCTCAAAGTATATCTCAACTTGGTTGAGAAACCCTCTGCATTGAACTGGATCGCCCCCAAATCACTGGGGAAGTGGGGCAGAACCAGACATACCTCTTATAGAGGTAATACTCAAGGCAGGTGCCTGCACAGAGACTGTCGCAGCAGCAGGGACGGCCTGCAACTCAGATTGTACCGGAGCAACCACAGTGGGGGATTTCAGGTGAGTCATGCGACTCAGGGGCGTTTGTAACGCCATGGCAAACTGATCCATGCAGAGTTCTTGCTCATCCAATCTGGAAAAAATATTACCAACAAGTGGATTGACTGTATCTTCTGAATTCATGTCCTTCGCCTACTGTCAGAAACCATGAACCAGACCGAGACAGAAGTACAGTAAAATCACACTTGTTTATTAATAAAAATAAAAAGGTAAATAAATAGAGTAAGCGTAGTCAAAGCATAGCCAGAGTCCAGTAACCAGATCGGGTAGTCAGCCAAGCCAGAGTTCAGTAACCAGATCGGGTAATCAGCCAAGCAAGAGTTCAGTAACCAGATCGGGTAATCAGCCAAGCCAAAGTTCAGTAACCAGATTGGGTAATCAGCCAGGCCAGAAGTCAGGGATCCAAGTAGAGGAACAGCAAGCAGGATAAGGAGCCAGAAGGGATGTCAGCAAAGCCAGTCTTTAAACAGGAAAGCAGGAGATGGTTTCTTGTGATGTGACCAAGGCGAAGGCAGGAATGAAGTGAGCTGGAGATCTTTACGTAGGTGGGACTGACAAGCAGATCCACAACAGCTGGTTAACTGGAGAGAGATGAGAGCTGGCAATTAGCCGACAGCTGAGCAGCCAGCTCAGAGAAGGAAGGGCTGAGCCAGCCCTGACAAGCAGCATCATTATTATCCCATTATAAAGAAGAATGTGCACTGCATTTTGAGATTTCATAATTTGCCGCGTCACGAATGTGAATTCTCCATTACGAATGCTAGTTTTACAAGACCAGCTGCTTCCGGCTCGTCCTTGCTTCCAAGCATGTGTGCTTGTACTTTGGACTTTTGTCCAACGGACTTGTCCGCGGAAAATTTAAAAGCCTGCCATCCAACATCTGTCTGCGGAAAATCCGACAATTGTCCAATGGAGCGTAAAAATGGTCAGATTTTCTGCCAACAGCATGTCATCACACAATTCCCGTCAGAAAATCTGATTGTGTGTACGAGGCTTTAAGGAGAGAGTCCAATATCCCCTTAGGGGCTTAAAAAATATGTGAAGACATTCAGGCCATAGTTCTCTAGTTTCTAACAATCCCCTTAGTTACTCTACTTTTTCCACTACTGTGTGGACAGTAGGGGGTGTAAAATAAAACCACAAAACTTCTAGTAAGAACCCATAAAATGATTTCCTTGGTAACTCTAGGTAGCTTTTGGGACTCTGTACTCACAAACTACAGTACCTTGCAAAAGTATTCACCCCCCTTGGCTTTTTACCTATTTTGTTACATTACAGCCTTTAGTTCAATGTTTTTTAATCTGAATTATATCTAATGGATCAGAACACAATAGTCTAAGTTGGTTTACTAAAATTAGAAAAATATATACATAAAACTATTTTTCAGAAATAAAAAACTGATAATTGGCATGTGCGTATGTATTCACCCCCTTTGTTATGAAGCCCATAAAAGCTCTTGTGCAACCAATTACCTTCAGAAGTCACATAATTAGTAAAATGATGTCCACCTGTGTGCAATCTAAGTGTCACATGATCTGTCATTACATATATACACCTTTTTGAAAGGCTCCAGAGGCTGCAACACCTAAGCAAGAGGCAACACTAACTAAACACTGCCATGAAGACCAAGGAACCCTCCAAACAAGTAAGGGACAATATTGTTGAGAAGTACAAGTCAGAGATAGGTTTAAAAAAAATATCCAAATCTTTGATGATCTCTAGGAGCACCATCAAATGTATCATAACCAAATGGAAAGAACATGGCACAATAGCAAACCTGCCAAGAGACGTCCGCACACCAAAACTCACGGACCGGGCAAGGAGTGGATTATTCAGAGAGGCAGCACAGAGACCTAAGGTAACCCTGGAGGAGCTGCTGAGTTCCACAGCAGAGACTGGAGTATCTGTACATAGGCTATAATAAGCAGTAAGCCATAGAGTTGGGCTTTATGGCAGAGTTGCCAGAAGAAAGCCATTACTTTCAGCAAAAAACAAAATGGCACCTTTTGAGTCCCAAATTGTGTGTAGGAAGGTGCTCTGGTCTGATGAGACTAAAATTTAACTTTTTGGCCATCAAAGAAAACGCTATGTCTGGTGCAAACCCAACACATCACCAAAAAAACACCAACCCCACAGTGAAACATGGTGGTGGCAGCAATATGCTGTGGGGATGTTTTTCAGCAGTTGGGACAGGGAAACTGGTCAGAGTTGAGGGAAATATGGATGGTGCTAAATACAGGGATATTCTTGAACATAACCTGTACCACTCTTTGTGTGATTTGAGGCTAGGATGGAGGTTCACCTTCCAGCAGGACAATGACCCCAAACACACTGCTAAAGCAACACTTGAGTGGTTTAAGGAGAAACGTAAATATGTTGGAACTGGCTAGTCAAAGCCCAGACCTCAATCCAATAGAAAATCTGTGGTCAGACTTAAAGATTGCTGTTCACAAGTGCAAACCATCCAACTTGAAGGAGCTGGGGCAGTTTTGCAAGGAGGAATGGGCAAAAATCCCAGTGGTAAGATGTGGCAACCTCATAGAGATCCAAAACAACTTGGAGCTGTGATAGCCACAAAAGGTGGCTCTACAAACTATTGACTTTAGGAGTTGTGAATAGTTATGCACATTGACTTTTTCTGTTATTTTGTCCTATTTGTTGTTTGCTTCACAATAAAAAAAAAAAATCTTCAAAATTTGTGGGCATGTTCTGTAAATTAAATGATGCAAATCCTCAAACAATCCATGTTAATTCCAGGTTGTGAGGCAACAAAACACGATAAAAATGCAGATAAAAAGGGGGTGAATACTTTTGCAAGGCACTGTACTTCTGAAAACACTTTTTACATTTGCCAAACATCTGGCTATCCAGAAAACACATCCATACAGACAGAATGCATACTCATAAGATCCTGACTTGGACATCTGGATATATCTTTTAGTAATCTCTGGAAGGGATGTTCAGATTTTGGTAATACCTTTGGTAACAGGTAAAACAAGAAGCGGTATATTATAAAAACAGCTGTAGTGAACCCTGGCACTATCCCATGCTCATTTACTAAGATAACCATAACTGCTTTTGACTGATGACGCGGTCCATCTATCAAGCTGGAGGCAAATGAGTGGCTGGTTGACATAAAAGATCACCTTTTTCCAAAGTCCTGCGCAAGTGTCCGGGGCTGTAATGCAGCATCCCTAGTCGCCTGGTCTGCTTTCATATGTGAATTTTACAGTGCATTGAAAAAGTATTCACACACCTTGAAATTTTTCACATTATGTTATATTACAACCAAAAACGTAAATGTATTATATTGGGATTTTATGTGATAGACCAATACAAAGTAGCACATAACTGTGAAGTGAAAGGAAAAATTTCTTACAAATAAATATCTGAAAGGTGTGACGTGCATTTGTATTCAGCCCCCTTTACTCTGATACCCTAACTAAAATCTAGTGGAACCAATTGCCTTCAGAAGGCACCTAACTAGTAAATAGAGTCCACCTGTGTGTAATTTAATCTCAGTATAAATACAGCTGTTCTGTGAAATCCTCAGAGGTTTCTTAGAGAACCTTAGTGAACAAACAGCATCATGAAGGCCAAGGTATACACCAGACAGGTCAGAGATAAAGTTGTGGAGAAGTTAAAAGCAGGGTTAGGTTATAAAAAAATATTCCAAGCTTTGAACATCTCATGAAGCACTGTTCAATCCATCATCTGAAAAATGGAAAGAGTATGGCACAACTGCAAACCTACCAAGACATGGCCGTCCACCAAAATTGACAGGCTGGGCAAGAAGAGCATTAATCACAGAAGCAGCCAAGAGGCCCATGGTAATTCTGGAGGAGCTGCAGAGATCCACAGCTCAGGTGGGAGAATCTGTCCACAGGACAACTATTAGTCGTGCACTCCACAAATCTGGCCTTTATGGAAGAGTGACAAGAAGAAAGCTATTGTTGAAAGAAAGCCATAAGAAGTCCTGTTTGCAGTTTGTGAGAAGTCACAGCAAACTTGCAGAAGAAGGTGCTCTAGTCAGATGAGACCAAAATTGAACTTTTGGCCTAAAAGCAAAATGTTATGTGTGGTGGAAAACTAACACTGCACATCACCCTGAACACACCATCCCCACCGTGAAACATGGTGGTGGCAGCATCACATTGTAGGGATGCTTTTCTTCAGCAGGGAAGCTTATCAGAGTTGATGGGAAGATGGATGGAGCCAAATACAGGGCAATCTTAGAAAAAAACCTGTTATGCCGCGTACACACGGTCGGACTTTTCAGCTACAAAAGTCCAACGGACGCTGACGGACTAAAGCTGGCTGGTAATCCGATCGTGTGTGGGCTTCTCCGGACTTTCAACGTACTTTTTTAGCCTCAAATCCGACGTACTTTAGATTTGAAACATGCTTCAAATCTTTACGTCGTAACTACGCCGGACCCAGAAATCCGCTCGTCTGTGTGCTAGTCCGACGGACAAAAACCCACGCTATGGCAGCTATTGGCTACTGGCTATCAACTTCCTTATTTTAGTCCGGTGTGCGTCATCACGTACGAATCCATCGGACTTTTGTGTGATCGTATGTAGGCAAATCCGTTCGTAAGAAAGTCTGCCGCAAGTCCGCCAAAAGTCCGCCAAAAGTCCGTCGAAAGTCTGTCGGACAGGCTGTCAGACTTTTGTAGACGAAAAGTCTGACCGTGTGTACGCGGCATTAGAGTCTGCAAAAGACCTGAGACTGGGGTGGAGGTTCACCTTCCAGTAGGACAACGACCCTAAACATGCAGCCAGAGTTACAATGGAATGGTTTAGATCAAAGCATATTCATGTGTTAGAGTGGCCCACTCAATATCCAGACCTAAATCCAATTGAGAATCTGTGGCAAGACTTGAAAATTGCTGTTCACTGACGCTTTCCATCCAATCTGACAGAGCTTGAGCTATTTTGCAAAGAAGAATGGGAAAAAAATGTGACTCTCTAGATGTGCAAAGCTGGCAGAGACATCCCCAAAAAGACTTGCAGCTGTAATTGCAGTAAAAAGTGGTTCTACAAAGAATTGTCTCAGGGGGCCTGAATACAAATGCACGCCACATTTTTCACATATTTATTTGTAAAAAAATTGGAGAACCATTTATCATTTTCCTTCCACTTCACAATTATGTGCCACTTTGTGTTGGTCCATCACATAAAATCCCAATAAAATACATTTATGTTTTTGGTTATAACATGACAAAATGTGGACAATTTCAAGGGGTATAAATACTTTTTCAAGGTACTGTAATTATAGTATGGCTACCTCAGCAAGAAACTAGAAGGCTGAAGACAGCCAATCAGTTTACTTAGCATGCTTAATTGGTTTACCTGCCAAGATAAAAACTTTTTAGCCCTTCAAATGGAACCAAAATCATGCACCGCCTCAAAAGCTCTCAAAATCTCTACTATCAATACAAATGTACACTCTTTTGATTTTGATTTGCTATAGCATGGAGCTCTGCTACTTGAGCTGGGGAAAAAGATCATCTGATGACACTGAATAAAGAGTGCCCTTCTGGGTGATAACTACATATTCAGTAGGAGTATTGCCATCCTCGGTATAAAACAGGGATCAAATCTACAAAAAGAATCAAATATCTGGGTCTTCAAGGAGTGTCCTGCACTAATTCGTACATCATCAATTTAACACATGTGGTTTTTCTTCGTCTCTAGCCTCCTCCAATACAGACAATAAGGTGGCTGAGTTCAATGGTACAACTTTTTCATTGTTAGATTTGTACACAAACTACAATACAAATTCATATCTTGTGAACCTTTTATTAGAGAAATATTTCGTTTGGCTGTTTGCCATATTTGCTGCACAGAAAATGGGATCATTAGAGTTAAATAATTGACCAAAATTATGTCTGTAACTTTGTCTAGTAGCACCTTGCATACAGCTACTGCTGTGATATAACTGGGTGAACCCTTCATTACTGTGTCCAGCTTGCAAGAAATATATTACAATAGCTTGTTTTTTGTATCATGACCTTTTGTGTAAGAACTCCAGTTTCATATTTCAAAAAGACAACCTTTTCCTGGTAATATTATAATTTCTCTTTGCTTGTTCTGTTGCTCTTTTTAGTTTTAGCACAAAGTCCTTAGTTTCTATCTTACATTATTTTCTCTATGTCACAACATAATATATTATAACAATACCATGCGGTCATGCAGAGATGCCTGTAAATCCAAAAAACCATCAGCCAGATGAAAAATTATAAAACAGCTGGCTGTAGGTGTGGCATCTCTTTTAACAGGGTGTGTGGACTAGGCATGATGGGTTATATTTTAATTTTATTTATTACTCTTACATCATAGACCACACATCAAGTTATTATCAGACCTTTAGATTTCATTTTTGTAGAAAAAGTTCTTATGTATCCCGTCCATCTAGGCTAACCACCTCATCTTAATCTTAAGTAACCCCATATTACAAATTTTCACAATAACCTGTTTTTTTATTTCCAACCACATCTTGTCTAAACCAGTTAAAAATATCTATATCATTAAAAAAATGATCATATCATATCAGAAATGAATACTCGAGTAATAATTTCAATATCACAACCTAATTCCAATTACACAGATATCTCCTAAAAGTGTTTGTTAAGGCATTATTATAAGTCTATGCCAGCCCCTCTATTAGAGGCTGGCATAGCACGATGTGTAAGTTGTATTTAAAAACAAGCTTTCTAAATACTGAATATCAGCTGTCTTCAGGCCGGTCACATCACTTGCGGATGCTTTTCAGCTCTGATAGATGTCTTCTGCGGGAGGGGCCGTGATCTCCCTCTGACGCCAGAGGGAGATCATGTGGCCACTCGTCTCCTCCACAGAAGCCACCCATCGGAGCTGGAAAGTGGCCGCGAGTCACGTGACCGGCCTGAAGACAGCTGATATTCAGTATTTACAGCTCTCGTTTCTAAATACAACTTACACATTGTGCTATGCCAGCCAGCCTCTAATAGAGAGGCTGGCGGTGACAAATTTTATATTTTAATATTAATCACTTCAGTCCCAGAAGAATTTACCCCCTTCCTTACCAGAGCACTTTTTGCAATTCGGCACTGCGTCACTTTAACTGACAATTGCGTGGCGGTGCAACGTTGAACCCAAACAAAATTGACGTCCTTTTTTTCCCACAAATAGAGCTTTCTTCTGGTGGTATTTGATCGCCTCTGCGGTTTTTTTTTTTTTTTGCGTTATAAACAAAAAAAGAGCAACAATTTGGAAAAAAAACACAATATTTTGTACTTTTTGCTATATTAAATATCCCCATTTTTTTTTAAAAAGCTAATTATTTCTCAGTTTAGGCCGATATGTATTCTTCTACATATTTTCGATAAAAAAATCGCAATAAGAGTATATTGATTGGTTTGCGCAAAAGTTATAGCATCTACAAAATAGGGGATAGATTTATAGAATTTTTATTATTATTTTTTTTTTTTACTAGTAATGGCGGCGATCTGCAATTTTTATTGTGACTGCGACATTATGGCAGACACATCAGACAATTTTGACCATTTTTGGGACCATTGGCATTAATACAGCGATCAATGCTATAAAAATGCATTGATTACTGTAAAAATGTCACTGGCAGTGAAGGGGTTAACACTAGGGGGCGATCAAGGGGTTAACTGTGTTCCCTGGGAGGTGATTCTAACTGAAGGGGGAGGGGACTGACTAGAGGAAGTGACGGACGTGGTTCCTAGCTAATAGGAACACACGATCTGTCACTCCTCTCAGAACAGGGAAGTGTGTGTTTACACACACTTGTCCCTGTTCTGTGTCTCCTGCTCACGATCGCTCATGGCCAGCGGTCATCGCGACCATCGGCCACGAGCATCAGCACCCCAGCTGTGCAGCGGGCACGCGCCTGCTATCCTGACTCCACACGCCGACGTATAGCTACGATGGCTCGCGCAGGGGAGCCAACCTGCCGCAGTATAACTGCGGCAGTTGGTCGGGAAGCAGGGGCGGGGCCGGGCTGGAGACAGACAGAGAGGGCGCTGACAGGAAGGAAGGAGGGGGGTGAGGGGGGGAGAGAGGAGAGCAGATAGCAGGCAGCTTATCACAGAAAGAGGCTTTTAGACCACGGTAATCAGGGCGGAGCTGCCCAGGTTATCGTGGTCTGTTTAGAGAGGGCATACAGAAAGTGGTAGGTTTATTCTGCATGACTCTTAGTCCCTGTGGACTTGGTAACCCTGTTACCCATTGTGGATCACTTTAACCATTTAACTAGAGGCTCAGTATAGGTGGAACCGCACCTTCGGTTCATATATTTTCCAGCACTCCTCTTGCGCTGGGCATTTTTGAGGGTCTCTTACCCTTCATTTCCTTACTTAATTTAATGCCCATAATGACTGGCCAGTTTTTTTCTCTTTTCTACTTGTGCCTACAGTATACCCTCTTACCTGTAAACTACAATGACAGCATCTGTGTGCTTCATATAACCTGTTAACAGCACTATTCTTCATTCTTCTGTCCATAACACTCCGATGGACAGTAGACAGTGATGACATAACATATTACCACCAATTGATACAGTTCAATTGGAGTAAAATAGGTACCCTTTGTCCCAAAAAAATGCATTACCAACCGAGGAAGTCTGATAACTTAAATGTAAGCAAAGGGCTGATTATCAGAAATTACCAGATCGCCTCAAGCTCCTCGTTTCAGATTCTTAGGGAATTTACACTCAGCATCCTTCCAAATAACTGTTCCCTACTGTAGTAGTCATATCATGGGTTTCCTGTTAGCTCTGTGGAGGCATGACTGACCCCCCTCTCTTTTCTCTTTCTCATTAATAAGAATATGCTGGATGAGACATTAGTGATAACTAGCAAGGACACCCATGATATGACTACACATATATCATAACAATATGGGCTGGGTTAAATAATCTGATAAACAATGTGATCACAATTAGGCCTCTTGCCCACAGGCATTATAAAAAACGAGCTTTAAAGCTAGTACTGACGTCAGGAAAAAGCAGCATTAAAACGCAATTTTATCAGTGTTTTGCATTGGCGTCAATGCGCATTTAGCCACGCTAGCGGCACGACTTGTGTGCTGAGGATCTTGAAGGGGAACCCAACCAAAATAATAAAAAAATTGAAGTGGAGTTCCCCCCCAGGATGATACAGACCCTTCTGTCTAGTGTGGATTTTAAGGGGAACCCCCACACCAAAAAAAGTGGTGTGGGGTCCCCCCCAAAATCCATACCAGACCCTTATCCGAGCATGCAGCCCGGCAGGTCAGGAAAGGGGGGGGGGGGAGCGACCGCCCCCCCCGGACCATACCAGGCCACATGCCCTCAACATGGGGGGGTGACACTGTCGTCATCCGGAGGCCCCGCCCATTTGTGACATCACTGCCGGGGCATGATGGGGCGATGACATCACAAGAGGGCGGGGCCTCCATATTACATCAGCGGGTGACCTTGCCCCATGCCTATATAAGTCACTGCACCTGGCGGACCCAGCATTACACGGGGAGATCACGTCGAGTCAACATCAGAACAAGAACAGAGGGAGAAGACTCGGCAAAAGAGTGAGAAGACAGCGGAGAGCAAAGACAGGGCATAGAGGAGAAGAACCGGCAGAGGGAGAAGACGTCGCCAGAAGAGGGAGAAAAGCCGGAGAGGGGAGTAGAAATCGCAAGAGACGCCGAAGCTGCCTTAATATAATACTTTAGAAACCAGTGTACTGTGTTTATTTTTGACACTTTTTTGGGGAACGGGTAGGGGTACACTGTACCCAATACTCAGTCACATAGGGGGGGGCAGGATCTTGGCCCCCTTGTTAAAGGGGGCTTTCAGATTCTGATAAGCCCCCGCCTGCAGACCCCGACAACCACCCAGGGTTGTCGGGAAGAGGCCCTTGTCCTCATCAATGTGGGGACAAGGTGCTTTGGGGTAGGGGGGGTGCAGGGCCCCCCCTACCCCAAAGCAACCACCCCCCATGTTGAGGGCATGTGGACTGGTATGGTCCAGGAGGGGGGGGGGTGATCGCTCGTTTACCCCTTTTCCTGACCTGCTGGGCTGCGTGCTTGGATAAGTGTCTGGTATGGATTTTGGGGGGACCCCACGACATTTTTTTTGGTGTGGGGGTTCCCCTAAAATCCATACCAGACCGAAGGGTCTGGTATCGTCCTAGGGGGAACCCCTTCAAGATCCGCAAGTCGCATCATCATGATCCAACTTCTGGTGCGACTTTTATTCAAATCAATGGGCTCTTATAGGGGAGACAGAGAAACGTGGCTAAAAGATAGCGTGGCTAAATGCGCATTGACGCCAATGCAAAACGCTGATAAAATCTAGTTTTTAATGCCGATTTTTTCCTGGCGTCGGTACTAGCTTTACAGCTCATTTTTTATAACGCTGGTGGGCATGAGGCCTAAGACTGGAGCAGGCAGAATCTGGAACAGCTGTGCATTGCATTCAATCAGTTCCTATCTTTAATTTTAAAGGCTTAACGTGGAATTAAATGCATAAGGAATAGTCACTGGAACAACTTTTCTAACATTTTTAAACAATTAGTTCCCACTAGCCATCTGCTAGACCAACTGACATGAGTTTGTTTTCACTAGGATTGGTTAATTTTGCATCCAATGATTCCATTACCTTTATCACTCAAAGTCACCTGAGAGGTAACTCTTAGCATAGGCAATAAGAAAACGTCTCTGTAGCAGCTGTAAAGGGCAGTCTTTAGTCCTAACTCTTCAGCCTGCTAGCGTTGTAGCAGCAGATAGAAAATCCCCACAGCAGCAAATCACCAGTCCCAGTGATATTGCAGCTCAGCATCTGGTCACACATAGTGATTAGTCCACTCTCTGCTCTTTACTGAGGTGACTCTGGCTGTCGGTACTACCAAACTCAGCACCCTGGATTACGCTTAGGGCTCCAACATTCAGCAGCGGTGGTGCACACTGGACAGCAATGTGCACTCTCCAGTTTGCCTTATGGCAAAAGGAAGCTGTATCCTGTATACACTGAGAAAATGCAGCTCTTTCCCTTCCTCCTGGCAATCTCCCTCTGGGAAATACAGCTTACAGTAGAGCCTCTCTTCTCTGGACTACAGTTCCCACAGAGCATTGCTGCATGACTCAGTATATTTAACTCTTTCTGATCAGCTGCAGCCAGTGTTCTCACTCTCCACTCTTAGCCAGGCACCTGGCTACATCTTCAACCACTGTAATCACTTACTGAGTATGCAGCTTCTTTAGCATTTTATCCTTGCCTGTGTTCCTGTTTAGGCCACCCTTGCATGCAGTGACTGGAGTTGTGTCTCCTTTCATTGTGTGTATCAACAGAAACACATAGCCTAGAATGGCAAGACAATACCCTACTCCTTCTTCCAAGCTAACAGACACTGGACACTGTACTGTTCACTGTTTACTCTTTCCTGTAAAGACTGGACATTCAGGGAAGCAGCACTGATACAGCAGGAGCCAGTAGCATTGACATTTGTGCTAGGGTAATAATTTGAACTAGTTTACAGAGGAATATTTTTTTTCTTTGTACTCAATGTGTTAATCTAAAAAAAAACAAAAAAACAATCAAATAAAAAAAAACTTTAATACTACATTAAGGGTTTTCATACCCAGAGAACCCAAAAATAACCCTTTTGTTGACTACCCAAATTAATAAGATGTGTAGCTATTTACAAGTATGTAACAGTATTGTGAATGAGCTTGCACACAAACCAGTTGGCTATCTGGTATCAATATATTTTTTATGTAACACATTTGGCAGAGAGCATCTGAAAGAAGCAAAATGTGATCATTTTATATTTTCAAGACCACAGTTATCCCCATTATAGCTGTAAACTTAAAAATAATACAGAGTTATGTCTGGAACATATTCTGTAATTCCGTGGGAATACTTTTTCCTCTGTAAGATTTTTTTTTCCAAGAATCACATGGATTTTCACTTTATTCAGCCTTAGTAATTATTTGGGGATGACCAATATTACAGTAAGTAGGATACTCAAATGAGTATGGCAACAAAGATTCCCTACCACAGTGGTCATCAACCCTGTCCTCAGGGCCCACTAACAGGCCAGGTTTTATGTATTACCTTGGGGAGATGCAGACTAGAATGCTGCAATCACTGAGCAGCAAATGATATCATCTGTGATGTATTTAAGTTATCTTGCCAACCCGGCCTGTTAGTGGGCCCTGAGGACAGGCTTGATGACCACTGCCCTACCATACCACAACTCACTTTATGCAACTCAGTGCTTGTGTAGCACCCTCTACCAATAGATAGGTGCTAGTAATAGATTTTTTTTTACTATTAACAGTCAGCACAGGCAAATTTAGGCAGGCCTATGCTGCAAGCTAGGCCTGTCTGTTTTGATCTGGGGGCTGGCAGTGGTCAGAGTAGCAGTGGGTGTGACCACCTGTGCTCTAGTTCTGAGGTGCCTCCCCTGCTTCCAGGGAGAATGTTCTGGAAGAGGGGCAGGGCCTGGAATCGCATTGTGGGAGCCCTGACCAATCCCCAGCTGGAATTGGCAGGGGGCGGGCCTCCTATATAAGCTGAGGTAACGTGCCACTGGGGAGAGAGGTTGGCTGAGTGAAGTGGAGAATGGAATACTAGGTAGCAGCAGGAGGGCACCCCCATCGATCGCAGGAGGAGGCCCGAGGAGAGCTGTGAAGGAACTTTGCCTCTACACGGTCATTGGCAATGTCTTTATCATCACACGGTTGTTGATAAAGAACTCCTGGAGCAGAGGGACGGGTGAAGCTGTCAGAATGTATGGTCCGGTCAAGTTCTCCAACAAGGACTCAGGGCAGTGAAAGGTTGGTGAGTGTTACCACAGTGGAGGGCTGGATGTGCCAGGAAGTCTGTGAGGCGAACATTGCTTCTAAGCGGTCATTAGCAAAGTCTTCATCATTTACACGGTGAATGATGGGGGGTCCAGGATCAGAGGAAGAGACTGTGGGGACCTGTGTCAAATTGATGTGGCTTAAGGGCACGGGATTTACAAACTGGGCTGGCTGGGAACAGTAGTCCACCATTCAAAGAAATGTTTCTAAACCATTAGGCCTTCGGGGAGAGGTGCTGCAGGCCTCAGGCTTAATAGCAGAGAAGCAACCAGAGCCTGCTTGGGGACTTATTCAGAGTGGGTCCTTCTTGCTCAATAGAAGAAGATGTGACATTACTTTAGTTCAGGATAAGTTTGTGCAGGAGGTGGAACAACAGGAGAAGCTTTGTGCAGGAGGAAAGAAGTTTCTGGGAACATCATTTCTACACGGTCAGGAGTGATATCCTCATTCTCTACATATTATTGAATGGGGAATTCTTAGAAGCAAATAGTCTGTGGGAATTGAGCAGAGAAGGAGCAACAGTCTGCATGGAGATGCAGGAGGAGAAACATAACAGTTACAGATGCACATCATATCTTCTTGCTGTAAATATGTGCTAGTGTGTATAATCTTTAAAATATGATGGCAATTGAAACATCCTATGGGCATCCCATATACCCTTTTCCCTAACCAAGTTGTACCCCCCCAATAAAACAAAAACAAAACCAGCAAAAGACTGTTCATTGTCTCTGCAAGTGATGTATGGAGTCTGGCAGCGGGGTGAATTGGTGGATTGTTTGTTACTAGTGGCAATTACACCGCTACACTTGTTCACACCAGCAAGCCACGTTGAATGGTTGGACCGCTGGTGTGTGCTGGGAGCAAGAGTGTCTGCGCATGTTTACTACCGGCGCATAGTTTACTTATTTTTGTTAGAAATGTATTGAAATGTTACAAATGTTTCCCTCCCCTCAAGGCTATTGCTCTGAGACATCTCAGCAGGTAATGAATATTAGCCTGACTCTGTGTCCTATGATGTATGAAAAAGAAAATAGGATTTTTATGTCATACTTACCTGTAAAATCCTTATCTTTGAGTACATCATGGGACACAGAGATCCCTCCCCTCTTTTTTGAGGATTTAGTGCTTGCTACAAAACTAAAGTACTTCCTGTATGGGAGGGGTTAAATAGGAAGTATATGAAGTATAACCCAGTAGGTAATGAATATTAGCCTGACTCTGTGTCCTATGATGTACTCAAAGAAAAGGATTTTACAGGTAAGTAAGACATAAAAATCCTATTTTTTTAAATTTTTCCTGTGCACCACCACAATGCAGTGGTCCAAATGGCTCCATAGAAAATAAGGCAAATTGCCTTGTCTTTGCATTGGGACTACACTGAGCAAAGCAGGGCCCTAAGCAGATATTATGAATGGGCCCTTAGACTAAAATTGATGAAGTATGCATGCTGTCTTTGTTGACCTCTTTTGTGAAAAAAAAATAGTTGCTCAGAGTATTGTGCCAACTATCTAGCATGTTTAGAAGGGGGTCAGCAGAGAAGGATTAGAACTCCTGGTGAGGATTCTTTCCCAGGAACATGCTTATCTCCAGGCGGGAGATGAAGAAATCTCCCCAACAACATGACAGACAGAAGTAATAATATCTTTTTTGGTGGTTCTAAAGGCGGGGCCGAGTCGGCTCTGTGTGTCAATGGACATAGAAAGCCAGCTTGGAAGCGAGCATGCACAAGTGCCCTCACTGCAAGCAGCTTGCTATGAGGGCACTTGACAGGGGAGAGGATCTAGGAGTGCCAAAGGGGAACCCAAGAAGAGGAGGATCGGTGCTGCTCTGTGCAAAACCTTTGCACAGAGCAGGTAAGTATGACATTTTTATGTAAAAAAAAAACCCTGAACCGTTACAGGCATTTTAAAGTGGTAATAAATTCTATCCAGTTTTACCTTAATGCATTCTCAGCATTAAGGTAAAAAATGCCCTAAAAAAAATGCCCCGCTATCTGTCCCTTACACCCACCACTCTCCACACCTGTGCCCTCTTTCGAACCAGAGCTGTGCCTATCAGCAGCAGCACTGGTGTCTGTTCCTATTCTCATAGGACACAGAGGCAGCAGTAGGAGCTATTGGCTCCTGCTGCTGTCAATCAGACCCTGTGAGGAGGGAGCAGGGGACCATACTGTGCGTGTTTATGGATGCACAACCCAGCTCGGGTTTGCGCCCAAACATCAACCATTATAGCAAGCAGCTACCCCTTTACGTCAAAGTCTGCACAGTTCCCCTGTACACTGTAAGGGGGAACTCTGCGGGCTCTGATGTAAAGGAGAACTCTGTGTACTCTGATATAAAGGAGAACTTTGTGGACTGCGATGTAATAGGGAACTCTGTGGAGTCTGATGTAAGAAGGAACTCCAGGGACTGTGTTGTAAAGGGGAGCTCTGTGGACTCTTTTGTAAGGGAAGATTCTGGTGACCAGAGACCCTCTTACATCAGAGTTTCACACCAGAGTCCATGACGTTATCTCCGGCCCAACAGCCGTGTCATCTTGGGTCCATGGGCAGTCTCATCCCTTGGGTTCCGGCGGCTGCCGGAACTAATACGACACCACGATCCCTATAGGGGACAGGGTTAATGAGGCATCCACCATCCCTTCTGGCTCTAATGTTTCTGCCAAGCCTTATGTAAGCCATCTGTTTTTGTGGATTTTTATGGATAAACTGGATTACTGCACACATTTTTTAATAAATTCATATGCTTGACTATTAGTATCTACTGCCTGGCTTTCGTCCCTCCTCCTTGAGCTCTACCAACACTGTATTCTCAACAAGTGGCAATGGTTCTCCAATACTGCAGGCGCTTCAGTGTAGTTATGTGTTCTTTACCTCATACTGTTCAAATGGGAAGCAGTCAGCAGTCAGTGTGAACAGCCAGTATCTATGGTAATACCACTTGCCTGTTGCCCAATTTTTACTCACATAAGCGACTGGTTTAGATTTGTATTTGTTTTCACACTAGAGTCCTCAGAGTTCTCCTTTACATCAGAGTCCACAGTGTTCCCTTTAACATCAGAGTCCACAGAGTCCCTCTGGCACTGTAAATGGGAACACTGCAGACTGTGATGTAAGGTGGAACTTTACTGGGTTATATTAACCTGACCTTCATGCAAGAGGAGAAATATGTTTGTTATACCTTAAGCACATTGCTAATCACACTAGCTACATGTTTGTAGCTTAAATATTGATATTTACACTTAATGCGGTCATTGTGGTTAACTTTTTAAACTGTCAGTAAAAATTTGTCTGCCAGTAATTTTTTTGTGTTAGGTAAGTAAAAAACTGGCTCTGTCAGTACATTTTTTGTGTTGTGTCAGTAAATTTCACTTTGGGGAGGTCGACAACCCTGCCATACCTGCACAATAATATCCCATAGACTTGCTGGCCAGGATGCAAACAGTAAGAAAGGTCATCTCCCTTGGAAGAGGCGTGTAAGCATCCAGATGGGGAGGGGGTCACATTAGGTAGATTAGTTGAGGGGCTTGGGAAGGTGGACTAAGGGTTTAAATGTGAACTTGGCCTTAGAGTGGTACTAAAGGCAAAATCAAAAATGACATTGATGCAGTCTGTCACTAGCATTAATAAAGCAGACTTTGCTACAGTTCATCCTCTTATAATTTAGTGTTTTACCTGTTGATCCTGCTGTTAATTTTCAACTTCTTTTAGAAGACCAAGCTGTGCAGCAAAAGTGGAGAGGCTCCTTTCCAGTATTAATTTTGGTGGCAAATTTCGATTTAGTTTAGTCATAGTCTTTTGACTAAAATGCCATTTTATTTTTAGTCGTATTGTAGTCATCTGAATTGTGTTAGTTTTAGTCATATATTTTAGTCGACTAAAATTTCCCGTACATTTCAGTCAAATCTTGTGGGTTTAGTTAAATTGTAATGCATTATTTAATAATTTCTTCAGCCACATAAAGACCAGACCCTTTTCTTACATTTTTTTGCTCACAAGTAAAAATCTGTATTTTTTGCTAGAACCCCCAAACATTTTATATATATTTTTTTGCAGAGACCCTAGAGAATAAAATGGCAGTCGTTGCAATATTTTATGTCACACTGTCTTTGCGCAGCAGTTTTTTAAATGCAATTTTTTTAAAAAAAATAAACATTTTAATGAATTAAAGAAGAAACGAACAGTCATTTTTCTTCTATAATATGAAAGATGATGTTATGCCGAGTAAATAGATACCTAACATGTCATGCCTTAAAATTGCGTACGCTCGTGGAATGGCGACAAACTACGGTACTTGAAAAAAAATTTGAAGGTGATGTTTTAAACATGTTTACAGGTCACCTGTTTGGAGTTACAGAGGATCTAACAATTGCAGCGATACCTCACATGTGTGGTTTGAACACCGTTTACATATGTGGGCCCGACTTACGTATGTGTTCGCTTCTGCACGTGAGCTCGGAGGGACGGGGCGCCTTAAACTTTTTTTTTCTTTTTTTTTTTTTTTTACACTGTCCCTTTATTTTTTTTTATCACTTTTTTCCTATTACAAGGAATGTAAACATCCCTTGTAATAGAAATAAGCATGACAGGTCCTCTTTATTGAGAAATCTGGGGTCACAAAGACCTCAGATCTCTAATTTACCTTTAAAAGCAAAGAAAAATAAAAAATGACATTTTGACTTTAAGAATGGAAAAAAACCATCCCTTTAAGGCTGAGAGGCTGAAGTGACGTCAGACGTTGCTCCGGTCCTCCAAAGGCATAGAGCCGAGTGGGGGCTATCTTGCCCTCACTCGGCCACACCGGATGGTTTCCCAGGTTACTGACGGGTCCAGTAAGCTCTGGAAACACCTGGAAGTGGTGGGGTTGGGGGGGCACCTCTCCCGCGGCCCTATAAAATCCCCCGTTAGACTTACCGGTAATGGTATTTTCATGAATCTTCCATGTCAGCTACTTGAGAAATGATTGGCTCCACCCTCTACAGGAAACACAAATCAGACACAATTTAAAAGGCCCCTTCCTTGCCTCTGACCCTCAGTTGTTTGAAGATCAAGAAAACCTCCACCAGGCAGAGGAATAACATAATCTATATAATAACATAATCTCACTAAAACACCACCACCAGGTTATATAAGGAGACCAGTGAATAAAGAATAGGGTGGGAATATGAACGCTGTCCTGGAAGATTCATGGAAATACCGTTACTGGTAAGTCTAATGGGGGTTTTTCTCCACCTCACCTTCTAGGACAGCTACTTGAGAGAATAAGCAAGATTCTATCCCCTAGGGAGGGACGACAGCCTGAAGCACTTTCCTTCCAAAGGAGAGGTCCTGGATGGAGAGCATCTGGACTCTATAATGCTTAATGACTGCATGTGGGGTGGACCAGACAGCAGCTTTGGATTTTTCTTCCCATGATGCTCCCACTTTTTCTGCCCATGATGCGGCCAGAGATCTACTAGAGTGAGCTCTAACTCTGGTAGGAGGGGTCCGACCTGACGACCTGTAAGCTTTACAAATAGCTTCTCTTATTATCTGGCAATGGAATCCCTGGATGCTTTGGTCCCCTTTTTGGTGCCACTAAATAAAATTAGTAGTTGGGAAGATTTCCTAAACTCACTAGACACTTCTAATTAATGCCGAAGACATCTCTTCACATCTAGAAAAGAAAATCTTTCCTCCTCTGAATTCCTGGGGGAGAAACAACAACTAGGAAGAACTACTTCCTGGGATCTGTGAAACTTGAACAAAACTTTGGGTAAATACAAAGGATCAGGACTAATCCCTACTCTGTCATCTAAAATTCTTAGGAAAGGGTCTTTACAAGAGAGGGGCTCCAAGAGAGGGGATCCTCGTTGCATCAGAGGGGAGCGGGGTCACCCGTACACGTCACTGGGAAACCCAGGCGTTTCCCCTTGTCAGAGGGGGACGGGGTCATGTGACGGGTGGCCCCGCCCTCAGCTACATAAGAGCTGTCAAGCTGGCACTGGCTGGGTGCCTCCGGTGGAGGCAGGATCCTGTGCATGTTCCTCGCTGGAGGTGCTGGAGATCATCCATTGCTGGAGATCGAGAACTGGATTACATTGCTGAAGTAGGAGCATGGATTTATTTGATTACATCGGTGGAACTGTTTTATTTTTTTATCTTTTATTTTTAATGATGGACTTGTCCCAAGCCGTCTCCTGTGTTTTTTTAACATTTTGACAATTTATTTTTGTGAAATGGTAGGAGTACAATATACCCCTTACCAATTCACATAGAGGGGGGGCCGGGGTCTGGGTGTCCCCTTTGTTAAAGGGGTTTCCAGATTCAGATAAGCCCCCCGCCCGCAGACCCCCACAACCACCGGGCAATGGTTGTGAGGATGAGGTCCTTGTCCCCATCAACATGGGAACATCCTCCCCATGTTGAGGGCATGTGGCCTGGTATGGTTCAGGAGGGGGGGGGTGCTCTCTCTTATCCCCTCCTCTTTTCCTGCAGCCTGCCAGGTTGCATGCTCGGATAAGGGTCTGATGTGGATTTATGAGGGAACCCCACGCTATTACTTTTAAATGACTTTTTTTTCCTTTAGAGATGTAATTTTGCTCTCAGACTGTTAAAGACGGGAAACATACGCTACTTTACAGGCATACTATAGACACCCCCCAGGTAGGAAATTTAAAGGAATATTTCACTTTTATTGTTTCACTTTAAGCATTATTAAAATCACTGCTCCTGAAAAAACGGCCAGTTTTTAAAACTTTTTTTGCATTGATACATGTCCCCTGGGGCAGGACCCGGGTCCCCAAACACTTTTTTATAACAATAACTTGCATATTAACCTTTAAAATTAGCACTTTTGATTTTTCATGTTCGTGTCCCATAGACTTTAACAGTGTTCGCGTGTTCAAACAAATTTTTTGCTTGTTCGCATGTTCTGGATGCGAACGGAACAAGGGGGTGTTCGGCCCATCCCTAGTGTCAGTGTAGAAATCCCTCTTTTCTATTGGTGGGTGATGTAAAATCCCATTACATGGTGGTAAGTGCAAATTCCCCCTCACATTTATGGTCAGTGTAAACCCCCCCCCTCACATTGGTGGTCATTGTAAATTCCCCATTACATTGGTAGAATCCCCCACTATATACTTGCCAAAGATTTCCAGCTTTGCTCTACATGATTTAGAATTTGTCATAGTGTACTGCCTCCTACCTAATCCCATCCCTTCACCACTGTTACTGACACCATCAACCCCCCCAGCATTGCCACTGATCACAACCCATACCCCCCCCAGCATTGCCACTGATCTCAGGAGTCCTAGGATTCCTAAGAGTTTTCTGTCTATTGATTTGGTCCCCTCACCTCCCCAGTCCACGGTGTGCAGGCAATGAGGAGATGTCATGCTTTAACCTTTAGCAACCAATCAGTGAGCAGTAATGCTGTACACTAACCTCTTGCAACCAATCATTGAGCGGTAAGGTTATGCAGTAACCTCTAGGAAGCAATCAGTAAGCAGTAATAATATGCAGTATCCTCTAGCAACCAATTAGTGAGTGGTATAGATGTCCAGTAACCTCTAGCAATCAATCAGTTCGCAGTATTGATGTACAGTAATCTCTAGCAATCAACAAGCAGAAGTCATGTGCTGTAATCTTTAACCACTTGGCGTCCACGCTATAGCCAAATGACGGCCACAGCGCGGACTTGAATTTCCGGGAGGCCGTCATATGACGTCCTCCCCTTTTCACTATCCCCGCGCTCCCCCCTGCAGGGAGCACGCGGCGTGTACTGTGATCACCGAGTCACTGGGACTCGGGTGATCACAGATCCGAGTAAGGGGCTGATCCCGGTCCCTTACCACGTGATCAGCTGTCAGCCAATGACAGCTGATTACGTGATGTAAACAAAAGCTCGGTAATCGTCTGCCTCATCTGTGCCCACAATTACCGCCTGCCACTGCCACCTGCCAGTGCCCACAGTGCCCACCAGTGCCACCTATCAGTGCCCATGAGTGCCACCTATCAATGCCCACAAGTGCCACCTATCAATGCCCACCAGTGGTGCCAATCAGTGCCTCATCAGTGCCACCTAGCAGTGCTGCCTATCATTGTAACCTACCAGTGCCAATCAGTGCCCATTATTGCCACCCATCAGTGCCCATCACTGCCACCCATCAGTGCCCATCACTGCCACCTATCAGTGCCCATTATTACCAGCTATCAGTGCCACCTATCAGTGCCACTTCTCAGTGCCCACCAGTGCCACCTATCAATGCCCTTCAGTGCCACCTCTCAGTGTCACCTCTCAGTGCACACCAGTGCCGCCTATCAGTGCCCACCAGTACCGCCTATCAGTGCCCATCAGTGCCCACCAGTACCGCCTTATCGTTGCCCATCAGTGCAGCCCATCAGTGCAGCCTATTGGTGCCCATCAGTGCAGCCTTATCAGCATACATCAATGAAGGAGAAAAATTACCTGTTTGCAAAATTTTATAACAAAATATATAAAAAAAAATATTTTTTTTTTTAAATTTGGTCTTTTAAAACTTTTTTAACAAAAAATAAAAACCGCAGAGGTGATCAAATACCACCAAAAGAAAGCTCTATTTGTGGGAAAGAAATGATAAAAATTACATTTGGGTACAGTGTTGTATGACCGCACAATTGTTATTCAAAGTGCATCAGCGCTGAAAGCTGAAAATTGGTCTGGACAGGAGGGGGGTTTAACCACTTGACAACTGGGCACTTATACCCCCCTCCTGCCCAGACCAATTTTCAGCTTTCAGCGCTCTCACACTTTGAATGACAGTTACTCAGTCATGTAATACTGTATCCAAATGAATTTTTTGTCCTTTTTTTCATACAAATAGAGCTTTCTTTTGGTGGTATTTGATCACCTCTGGGTTTTTTATTTTTTGCGCTATAAATGAAAAAAGACTGAAACTTTTGAAAAAAAAATGCATTTTTCTTAGTTTCTGTGATAAAATTTTGCAAATTATTAATTCTTCTTCATAAATTTTGGTCACAATTTATACTGCTACATATCTTTGGTAAAAATAACCCAAATTAGTGGATATTATTTGGTCTTTGTAAAAGTTAGAGAGTCTACAAGCTGTGGTGCAAATCATCAAAAAATGATCACACTTGACAAAATTGTCTTAGTAATAGGTTATTTCTCTCACATGGCATGTATATACCACAAATAACACCCCAAAATACATTCTGCTACTCCTCCTGAGTATTATGATACCACATGTGTGGGACTTTTTCACAGCCTAGCCACATAGAGAGGCCCAACATGCAGGGAGCAACATCAGGTGTTCTAGGAGCATAAATTACACATCTAACTTGTTGACTACCTATTACATTTTTGAAGGCCCTGGAGCACCAGGACAATGACACGTGACCCTGACGTGGCACTGATGACAGATGGCACTGATACGTGGCACTAATGACACTGACATGGCACTGATGACAGAAGGCACTAATACGTGGCACTGATGACAGATGGCACTAATACGTGGCACTGATGACACGTGACACTGATGACAGATGGAACTAATATGTGGCACTGGTGACACGTGGCACTGATGACAGATGGCACTAATACGTGGCACTGATGACAGATGGCACTAATACGTGGCACTGATGACAGATGGCACTAATACGTGGCGCTGATGACATGTGACACTGATGACAGATGGCACTGATATGTGGCACTGATGACACGTGACACTGATGACAGATGCCAGTGATACGTGGCACTGATGACATGTGACACTGATAACAGATGACACGTGACACTGACAGGTGGCATTGATAACAGATGGCACTGATACGTGGCACTGATGACAGATGGCACTAATATGTAGCACTGATGACAGATGGCACTAATATGTGGCACTGATGACAGATGGCACTTATACATGGCACTGGGGACAGATGGCACTGACAGGTGGCAATGGGGACAGATGGCAGTGGGGACAGATACAGATGGCAGTGGGGACAGATGGCAGTGGGGACAGATGGCAGTGACAGATGGCAGTGGGGACTGATGACAGTGGGGACAGATGGCACTGACGTCACTTTTTTTTCCGTTTTTTTTTTTCTGACACACGCTGCAGCCGTTAGCTCTCCCTCCTCACACGCTGTCTCTGTGTAAGGAGGGAGAGCTGGCAATGACAGATGATCTTTCATTGGAAGCTCCGATCGCGCTGTAAACAGCTGCTGTGATTGGCCGTTTACAGCGATCTGTGACTGGCTGTGTCCAAGGGACACGGCCAGCACAGAATTTCCCCGATGTGTGTCCGCGGGTAAACAGGAGGACATCCGGGGACGCCCTCCCGGCAATTGGCGTCTGCGCTGTAGCCGTCTTTCGGCTATAGCGCGGGCGCGAAGTGGTTAAGTGCTCAGTGAGCAAGTGGCTAGAAAATAGACAGTGAGCCATAATGTGTGCTGTAACCTCTAGCAGCCAGTCAGTGAGCGGTAATGATACACTGTAACCTCTGGCAACCAATCACAACCGCTGCCTGATCTGATTCAGTAAACTCATTTTGAGTCTAGCTGCTATTTATTGTATGTCTTAAAGCATGTGGAGAGCGAGATTGCATGGAAGAGGGGGCCCAAGAAAATGTTTGCTCAGGGTCCAGTCAATATTAAAGACGGCCCTGGGTGAAGGCAATGGTGAAGTTCTGCTTTCATTCTTTTAACTCAGGAGGTTCATTTCTGGCAGTATGTGACAGAATTTGTGACTGTAATGCCCTGTACACACGATAGGATTTTCCGATGGAAAATGTGTGATAGGACCTTGTTGTCGGAAATTCCGACCATGTGTAGACTCCATCACACATTTTCCATAGGAATTTCCGACACACAAAGTTTGAGAGCAGGCTATAAAATTTTCCGACAACAAAATCCGATCGGTTAAATTCCGATTAGGTGTACACAAATCCGACACACAAAGTGCCACGCATGCTCAGAATAAATTAAGAGACGAAAGCTATTGGCTACTGCCCCGTTTATAGTCCTGACGTACGTGTTTTACGTCACCCCGTTCAGAATGATCGGATTTTCCGACAACTTTGTGTGACCGTGTGTATGCAAGACAAGTTTGAGCCAACATCCGTCGGAAAAAATCCATGGATTTTGCTGTCGGAATGTCCGATCAATGTCCGACCGTGTGTACAGGGCATAACACATTCCTTTAATAATAAAATGGATGGTGGAAATTGCGATTGTCAGATGCATACTGCACTTACAGTGGGGAAAATACAGTATCTCACCAAAGTGAGTACACCCCTCACATTTTTGTAAATATTTTCTTCTATCTTTTCATGTGACAACACTGAAGAAATAGCGCTTGTATAACAGTGTAAATTTGCTGTCCCCTCAAAATAACTCAGCACACAGCCATTAATGTCTAAACCGCTGGCAACAAAAGTGACTACACTCCTAAGTGAAAATGTCCGAATTGGGCCCAATTAGCCATTTTCCCTCCCCGGTGTCATGTGACTCGTTAGTGTTACAAGGTCTCAGGTGTGAACAGGCCTCGCCATGGTCGACCAAAGGAGTTGAGTGCACGTGCTCCGCTTCATACCCAGAGGTTGTCTTTGGGAAATAGATGTATGAGTGCTGCCAGCATTGCTGCAGAGGTTGAAGGGGTGGGGGGTCAACCTGTCAGTGCTCAGATCATACGCCACACACTGCATGGCTGTCATCCCAGAAGGAAGCCTCTTCTAAAGATGACGCACAAGAAAGCTGGCAAACAGTTTGCTGAAGACAAGCAGACTAAGGACATGGATTACTGGAACCATGCCCTGTTGTCTGATGAGACCAAGATAAACTTATTTGGTTCAGATGGTGTCAAGCGTGTGTGGTGGCAACCAGGTGAGGAGTACAAAGACAAGTGTGTCTTGCCTACAGTCAAGCATGGTGGTGGGAGTGTCATGGTCTGGGGCTGCATGAGTGCTGCGGGCACTGGGGAGCTACAGTTCATTGAGGGAACCATGAATGCCAACATGTACTGTGACATACTGAAGCAGAGCATGATTCCCCTTCTTTCAGAGACTGGGCCGCAGGGCAGTATTCCAACATGATAATGACCCCAAACACACCTCCAAGATGACCACTGCCTTGCTAAAGAAGCTGAGGGTAAAGATGATGAACTGGCCAAGCATGTCTCCAGACCTAAACCCTATTGAGCATCTGTGGGGCATCCTCAAACGGAAGGTGGAGAAGCACAAGGTCTCTAACATCCACTAGCTCCGTGATGTTGTCATGGAGAGTGGAAGAGGACTTCAGTTGCAACCTGTGAAGCTCTGGTAAACTCCATGCCCAAGAGGGTTAAGGCAGTGCTGGAAAATAATGGTGGCCACACAAAATATTGACACGTTGGGCCCAATTTGGACATTTTTACTTAGGGGTGTACTCACTTTTGTTGCCAGCAGTTAAGACATTAATGGCTGTGTGCTGAGTTATTTTGTGGGGACAGCAAATTTACACTGTTATACAAGCTGTACACTCACTACTTTACATTGTAGCAAAGTGTCACTTCTTCAGTATTGTCACATGAAAAGATAGAATAAAATATTTACAGAAATGCGAGGGGTATACTCACTTTTGTGAGATACTGTAATTATTTGATCCCCAGGATATTTTGTAAGTTTGCCCACTACAAAGAAATGAAGGGTCTATAATTTTTTTATCATAGGTTTATTTTAAATTATAGAGATAGAATATCAACCAAAACTCCAGAAAAAAACACACTATATAAATGTTATAAATTAAGTTGCAGTTCAGTGAGTAAAATAAGTATTCGATCCCCAAGCAAAATATGACTTAGTACTTGGTGGAGAAACCCTTGTTGGCAAACACAGTGGTAAGATTTTTCTTGTAGTTGGTTACCAGGTTTGCACACATCTTAGGAGGGATTTTGGTCCACTCTACTTTTTACAGATCTTCTCTAAATCCTTAAAGTGGTTGTAAAGCCTAAACATTTTTTACCTTAATGCATTCCTTGTTTAGGTGTCAGCATTCCCACTCACTCCCCCGTTTTACTTATCTAAGCCCTCATTCGATGCAGGGACCCTAAAAAGAGGAGGTTCGTGGGTGCTCTGTGCAATTCCATTGCACAGAGCAGGTAAGTATAGACATGTTATATTGTTTTTTATATATATATATATATATATATTTTTTTTTTTAAGGCTGCATTCACACCTGAGCGTTTTCAGCGTGTTCGTAATACTCTCCTAAGATGTCCAAAAAAAGCCCGAAAAACGCTCAACAAGCAAAACCCCATTTATTTAAATGGCCCCTGTTCACATCTGAGCATTTTGTACCCTACAGCAAAGCGCCTGAAGCTCAAAAAAGTACATGAGTTTCTTTTTGGGCAGATTACAGGCATTTTTCTGTTTTTTACATTGGTGACCTTTTGACCTGTGCAAAATCGCGGCAAAAATATTGCGACTTTCTGCCTAAAAATGAAACGCCCAGGTGTGAATGCAGCCTAAGGCCGGGTTCACACATGACAGTTGTACGACTGTGGATCCGACTTTGCACTGCGACTTGAAGTCCGACATCCATCCGACTTCAATAAACAGGGATCCGATTGATCCCCGACAATACCTGGCACTGCGTCTGGTATGAACCTTTAGGGGGAACTCCACGCCAATTTTTTTTAAAGAAACGGTGTGGGGTTCACCCTCCAAGAGCATACCAGGCCCTTCGGTCTGTTATGGATTTTAAGGGGAATCCCCCACGCCTGAAAAAAACAGCGTGGGGTCCCCCCAAAAGTGCGCCCCCCCGTCCTGAACCATACCCGGCCGCATGCCCTCAACATGAGGAGGTGGGTGCTTTGGGGCAGGGGAGCCTTGCATCCCTCACCCCAAAGCACCTTGTCCCCATGTTTATGAGGACAAGGGCCTCTTCCCAACAACCCTTGCTTGTGGTTGTCAGGGACTGCGGGTAGGTGGCTTATTGGAATCTGGAAGCCCCCTTTAACAGGGGGGGCCCCCAGATCCCGGCCCCCCACCCTATGAAAATGAGTATGGGGTACATCGTACCCCTACCCATTCACCTAAAAAAAAAATGTCAAAAATAAACACAGTACACAGGTTTTTAAAGTCATTTATTAAGGCAGCTCCGGCGTCTCTTTGACTTCTTCTCCCCCCTCCAGCTTTTCTCCCTCTTCTGGCGACGTCTTTTCCCTCTGCCGGTTCTCCTCCTCTCTGTGCTGACTTCTCCCTCTTCTGCCGGGTCTCCTCTCTCCGCTGTCTTCTCGCTCTTTTGCCGGGTCTTCTCCCTCTGTTCTACTTCTGATGTTAACTCTACGTGATCTCCTGGTGTAATGCTGGGTCCACCGTGTGCAGAAGAGGGAGCAGACATCACCAGAAGAGGGAGAAGAGTCGGAGAGGGGAGAAGAAGTCGGAAGAGACGCCGGAGCTGCCTTAATAAATTACTTTAAAAACATGTGTACTGTGTTTTTTTTTGCCACTTTTTTTTCTAGGTGAATGGGTATGGGTATGATACCCCATACTCATTCACATAAGTTGGGGGTGGGGGGCAGGAGACGGGGGCCCCCTTGTTAAAGGGGGCTTCCAGATTCCGATAAGCCACCCACCCGCAGACCCCGACAACCACAGGCAAGGGTTGTTGGGAAGAGGCCCTTGTCCTCATCTCAAAAGTTCCAAAACGCCCAACAAGCAAAATAACATTCATTTAAATGGCCCCTGTTCACATTAGAGCATTCTATCACCTGAAGCAAAACGCCTGAGGCTGTATTCACACCTGAGCATATCGTTTTCAGGCGGAAAGTCACGCATTTTTACAGCAATTTTGCAGCGATTTTTACCACCTTTTTTTGCAGCGTTTTTTGACGCAATTTTGCAGTGTTTTTGTACAGGTCAAAAGGTTACCAATGTAAAAAGCAGAAAAACGCCTGTAACATGCCCAAAAAGAAGCTCATGTACTTTTTTGAGCTTCAGGCGTTTTGCTTCAGGTGATAGAACGCTCAGGTGAACAGGGGCCATTTAAATGAATGTGATTTTGCTTGTTGGGCGTTTTGTAACTTTTGAGATGAGCGTTTTACAAGCTGAAAATGCTCAGGTGTGAATGGGCCCTGAAGCTCAAAAAAGTACACGAGCTTCTTTTTGGGCAGATTACAGGCGTTTTTCTGCTTTTTACATTGGTGACCTTTTTACCTGTGCAAAATTGCGGCAAAAATCGCTGTAAAATCGGGCAACATTCCACCTAAAATGGTATGCTCAGATGTGAATGCAGCCTTAGGCCCCTTTCACGCTTGTGCGACTTGTTCTGCGGCTTAGGACTGCAAAGTCGCATGACAAGTCGTACCCCATGATTCCCAATGAGTAGCATTCATATCGCACAGACTTCAAAGTAGTCCCTGTACTACTTTGGTCCGACTTTGATGCGAGTTCAGGTCCATAGACCTCAAGTTTACACAGGCATTCCCTGAAATTGCGTCAAAATCGCATCAAAATCGCGGCTGCAAAGACGCAGTAAAATCGCAGCAAAATTGCATCGACTTTTAAGTCACAGCAGTGTGAAAGGGGCCTTAAGGTTTCTTGGCTGTCGCTTGGCAACTTGAAGTTTCAGCTCCTTCCATAAAGTTTCTATAGGATTAAGGTCTGGAGACTGACTACGCCACTCCATGACCTTAATGTGCTTCTTTTTGAGCCACTCCTTTGTTGCCTTGGCAGTATGTTTTGGGTCATTGTCATGCTGAAAGACCCATCCATGACCCATCTTCAGTGTTCTGGCTGAAGGAAGAAGGTTCTCATCCAAGATTTTACAATACATGGTCCCGTCTATTGGCACCGCAATGGGGCAAAGTCGGCTTGTAACTTTAGCAGAGAAACAGCCCCAAAGCATCAAGTTTTCACCTCCGTGCTTGACTGTAGGAAAGGTGTTCTTAGGGTCATAGTCAACATTTTTCTTCTTTCAAATACGGCGAGTCGAGTTAGCAATACTTATGTTTCTCAATGAAATGCAACTCAATTTATAACATTTGTAACATGTGTTTTTTCTGGATTTTTGGTTGATATTCTGCCTCTATCATTTAAAATACACCTATGATAACAATTATAGACCATTCATTTCTTTGTAAGTGGGCAAACTTACAAAATCTGCAGGGAATCAAATAATTATTTTCCCCACTGTATGTCTGCAGCTGAAATTAAATCCTTTATGGAACACAGTGGGGGGGAGATTTACTAAAACTGGTGCACACAGAATCTGGTCCAGCTGTGCTTATCAGCTTCCAGGTTTTAGCCTGCAGTCGCACCGGGTACGATTTAAAGTGGTTGTAAAATCAGAAAGTTTTTTTTATCTAAATGCATTAGGATAAAAAGCCTTCTGAGTGCAGCAGCCCCCCCCCCCCCTACTTACCTGAGGTCCCTCTCTGTCCAGCGATGTCCACGAGTGTCTCAGCCATCTGAGATTCTCCCTCCTGATTGGCTGAGACACAGCAGTGGCGACATTGGCTGCTGCTGTCAATCAAATCCAGCTATCCAATCAGGGGAGAGAGGGGGGCGGGTCAGGGCTCCGTGTCTGAATGAACACAGGTAGCTGTGACTCAGCTCGGGTGCTCCCAAACTACTTGCTGTGGGGGCACTGAACAGGAGGGAGGGGCCAGGATCACAGAAGAGGCACCTGAAAATCTCCCTGGCTCCCCTGGGGGAATTGCCGTCATGGTATGTCTGCCCCTTTAGGAGCTCTAGGGGGCGCGCACGCGCCCGTGGCGCGACGCCGATGCACGTGCCTGGCGATCGCAATGCCTGCCACCCGCGATCGCTCCTGACAGAGACAGAACGGAGATCTGTCAATGTAAACAGACAGATCTCCGTTCTGTCAGGGGAGGGGAGACAGATCTGCTGCTCCTAAAGATTAGGAACAGCGATCGGTCTCCTCCTCCAGGCAGCCCCATCCCCCCACAGTTAGAACACACATGAGGGAACACATTTAACCTCTTAATCACACCCTAGTGTTAACCCTTTCCCTGTCAGTGACGTTTATACAGTGGCTATTTTTCGCTCTGATCGCTGTATAAATGTCACTGGTCCCAAAAAAGTGTCAAAGGTGTCCGATCTGTCCGCTGCAATGTCGCAGTCCCACTAAAAATTCGCTGATTGCCATCATTACTAGTAAAAAAATAAAAATAAATAAAAATGCCATAAATCTATGCCCTATTTTGAAGACGCTATAACTTTTGCGCAAACCAATCAGTATACGCTTATTGCAATTTTTTTACCAAAAATATGTAGAAGAATATATATCAGCCTAAACTGATGAAGACATTTTTTTTGGGATAGTTATAGCAAAAAGTAAAAAATATTGTTTTTTTTTTTTTTTTAATTGTCGCTCTTATTTTGTTTATAGCGCAAAAATAAAAACCGTATAGGTGATCAAATACCACCAAAAGAAAGCTCTATTTGTGGGGAAAAAAGGACGTCAATTTTGTTTGGGTACAGTGTTGCACAACCGCGCAATTGTCAGTTAAAGCGGCGCAGTGCCTTATCGCAAAAAAATGGCCTGGTCGTTAAAGCGCAGTTCCACCCATATAAAAGTCAGCAGCTACAAAAAGTGTAGCTGCTGACTTTTAATAATCGGACACTCACCTGTCTCACGGTCCAGCGATGTGGGCAAACGAAGCCCTGCTTATCTCCCCCTCCTCTCCTCGGCGCCGGCATTCTGACTGTGGGCGCCCGGCTGTGGCTTCACCGCAGGGCACGCACTGTGCATGCGTGAGCCGCGCTGCATGCTGTGAGTGGCCGTGCAATCTTCTGGGACCTGTGACGTGTCCCAGAAGAGTGCACGGAGGGAGAGGTGAACTTCCTTCTGGCTCCACGGAGCCCCGGGAGGAAGTGGGAGCTGGATGCCCCTAAAAAGAGGGTATTCGCCCCCCCACCCCCCCAAAAAAATGACATGCCAAATGTGGCATGTCAGTGGGTCACCTTTACTTAAAGCGGAAGTTCAATTTTTGGGTGGAACTCCGCTTTAAGGGGGGAAAATCCTTCCGGTCCCTAAGTGGTTAAGATTTGTAACGATTTGATACGACTTCAGTACTACTTTATGAGAGTTGTTGTCCATGTAACAGGGAGAAACAGTGATGTTATATACAAAAGTTTAATTAGCAAAGGGTTAATCTTTCACTTCTTTCAGGCTCAAGTAGTGCTGATAAGGACACTGGCAGGGTTTGCAGCACAATTTATAGTCTATGGCAGTGAAATCGTGCTGAAGTCCTGAAAAAGTAATACATGAACAACTTCTCAAATTGTACTACTTGAAATCATATCTATTAAGACACTGCCAAAGAAATACATTAGATGCTACTTCAGGTACGATTTGTAAATCGTATGTTGTGCCTGAAGTCGTAGCGGTGTGACCGAGGGCTAATGCTGGCCATACACTATTCGAAAATTTGTCCGAAATTCGGTCATTTAGACAGTTCGTTAGTTTTTCGGCCAGTTAATAGGCACAAAACTGATAATCATCAGTACGTTTTCGAGCGAAAAAAACGAAGGCCAAGTTTGGAAATTTTCTGCTGAACGAACGATAAATTGAAAGGTTAATGTGTTTCCCATCTAAACTGTTTGCACTAGGTATATGTAAAAAAACGAACAAAAAATGCATTCAGTTATGTCCACTGAACGATTTATCAGTCATTACATGATGGCACTATCGTTTGCGCTCACGACCGAATGTTCGTTTTTTCGAAAATGGGTTCAGACGATTTTTAGTATAGTGTATAGCCAGCATTAGGCTGGCCATACATTATACAATTTTCTTATTTAATTTTCCCTTAGATATACCAAAACTGTATAACATGAGGTGTAGGCAATCAGGCAGGCCCTTGCATTACATAGTTGAAGGTAAATCTAAAGAAAATTGAATAATAAAATTGTATAGTGTATGGCCAGCCTAATTCCCAAAGCTTAATTGAACAATTTAAAGTTAGAAGCTGATTGGTTACTATGCACAGCTGCTCCAACTGGCTTATCTAACATTGTTTAATATTGTTGCCTTATTATGTGACCTAGAAGGAGGCACGATTGTGTTTGTGCACTTCCCACAATTCTTCTGCCAATGGAAACACGGAGGAGGATTCTTTTCGTATGTTGGCTCAGTTCCTGAAACTATTTGTCAAGCTACACACAAACACGCACACTTAAAACGAACACTAAACATGACAAGTCCAACTGATTCCAGTGAGTTGCTGTTTTTTGTGAATGGAAAGAAGGTAAGATATTGATTGCAAGCCTTTACTACTAGCTCCGACAGTCTGTGAGTAGTTTAGAAGTGTACACATATTCTCAAAGGGGGTTAGGACTGTAAAATCACAGCTGTGCTCACACAGATCCCATTGCCTGTTATCAGAGACAGGAATGAGGCGGGGGGGGGGGGGGTGTTGAGGCTTTTTTTATCCCTGCTAAGGCAATAGCATTACAATATGAGTATGAGCTGATGTTAAATTCACCATTACCAAGAAAGAATAAAGCATAACGGAATGTTAAAGAGCATGAAAGTGATTGTAAAGGATCGTTTTTTATTTTTTTTTTAAATAACAAACCTATCATACTTACCTCCACTGTGCAGCTTGCTTTGCACAGAGTGGCCCTGAACATCCTCTTCCGGTTACCTTGCGGGTACAGACATGAATGCCGGAATCGGCCCCGCCGGCCGGTTCCGGCTTCATTGGACTTGATTGACAGCAGCTGGACCCAATGGCTGTGCTGCTATCAATCTATCCAATCAAGAGCCGGGACCCCGTGGAGAGAGGGACAGCGCTTCCCCGCCAAGGAGATGAAGGGGGTCAGGTAAGTAAAACCGGGGGGCTGGGGAACTGGTGACTGCCAGGTGTTTTTTTTTTTTCACCTTAATGCACCAGATGCATTAAGGTGAAAAAACACAATGGTTTACAACCCCTTTATGTGTTTTCTCTACTTTTGTTACTCTTTTGAAGGTAATAACTAATTTCATATAGCAAAATAGAGGCCTAGTATAAGAAAAATGTCTTAAAGGATAATTTGACCCTTTTTTTTTTTTTTGCAGTTTAAAAAGAGTACATTTATTATTTTTTTTATAGGTACTGGAAAGCATTGCACAGGCGATCAGTAGATCACAGGTGCCATGCAGGACTCCTGCAGACTTGTCAGTGTATTTGTCTGCTCGTACCTCGTATGGCAAGGCAGATACACACTGACAGGAAATGACAAATAACTACCAGAGAGCTCAACAGTGCCATGGTAGTTCATTGAGAACTACAAGCTGACAGTTACAATGGCTGTCAGTACTTGTAGTTTCTCATTGACAGAACTTTAAAAAAAAAAATAGTGACAGCGAGCAGGGGGAGAAGATCCCGCCCCCCTTGCTGTCACTAGATCCAGCAGTGGCCACAGGAGTAGGAACATGTTACACGTTCCACCCTAAAAATGAGTGGAACATGTTCCCAAGGGTGAACTTATCCTTTAGCCCTGGTTCACATTGATGCTACTTTGAAATCACGCCCACTTCACTTGAAGTAGTATGATTTCAAAGTAGCAAGGTCAGCGCAATTTCAGGTGCTACTTGATAGACGTCTGTGTGGCTTCATGCACAGATGTCTATTGAATTTGCACCTAAAATCAGCAAAAGTAGTGCAGGAACTACTTCTGCAAATCTGTGTGGGGCCGCAAAATCGGTGTTGCACCGATTGGAACAGTGCCATTGCCTCCAATTAGCTGCGACTTGTCAGGCTTAGGCTGGGTTCACACTCTGGCTCACAGCAGGGGTCCAGAGCATCTCCATTCACCGTTTTTGCCTTCCTCTGGATCAACTGTCAGTATAGGATATATGAAGGTTTTTGATTTGTGTGTATTTTGTTTTTTCCTGTGGGTTGAACTGGTTGAACGTGTCTTTTTTCATCCAGATTAACTATGTAACTATTTAATAATAATCATCATGTAAGAAGAAATGATGTTCTGTTCCTGTACAATCCAAGACATGAAGTCAGCGAAAGCTATTTGTGTTACATTTTCTTCATCTACAGCACGTTGAAAATGGATTGTATACTGTACATGGGCTTGCTTTACTTCCTTTCATGTCAGTATGCTTGCAAAAGCAATTTGCAGCAACTTTGAAGGATCTTTATTGCAAGCTAGTGTTGCCCATGTATACAAATCTTACATGAGGCTGGGTTCACAGCTATGCAAATTGAATGCTGGTTCACACATGTCCGCAGCGGCTCCAGTGCGAATTGCACAGGAGCCCTGTGCGACTTTTGGTCCGTTTTAGGTCCGAGTTCAGCCAAAAATTTGGGCTGAAATTGCACCTGAAGCGGTAGACGGAGACGCACTGGACTCCTGCTGTGAGCATCTGCGTGTTCCATTGCGAACCCAGCCTAAAACACTAATGCCGCGTACACACGAGCGGACTTTTCAGCATCAAAGGTCCGACGGTCTTTCCGATGGACTTTCAACGGAGTTACGATGGACTTTCGAATGACCGGACTTGCCCACACACTAAAGTCTGTTCGAAAGTCCCTTGGTTTGAACGTGGTGACGTACGAAGGGACTAGAATAAGGAAGTTCATAGCCAGTAGCCAATAGCTGCCCTAGCGTCCTTTCTTGTCCGTCGGACTAGCATACAGACGAACAGATTTTTCGTCTGGACTCGAGTCCGGTCGGAAAGATTTGACACATGTTCCAAATCTAAAGTCTGTCTGATTTTCGACAGAAAAAGTCAGCTGAAGGTCAGTTGAAGCCCACACACTGTCAGATTGTCCGACGGATTCTTTCTGTCGGATCAGTCCAGTCGTGTGTACACGGCTTTAGCCTTGTTTATGTGACTGGAGCTATGTGCAGGCAGCCCATGTTTCTGTATGAAGATGCAGTGGCTGTACGAACACTGTCACATATTCTAATGTGGGTATACACACTTGTCTGTGTTGAGCACATATCACCTGCCCCTGCACGCCTGTCACATTAGGACAATTGACCGTACTGCTTTTCCATCCCCATTGAGAAATATGAGCTGCTTGCCTACCTCTAGACCAGTGGTTCTCAACCTTACTAGTGCCGTGACCCCTTGATAAAATTTCCCAAGTTGTGGGGACCCCTAACAGTAAAATCATTTTTGCTGGTCGCGTTTGATGGCACAGTGGCGACAATTGATGGGCACAGTGGTAACAATTGATGGGCACAGTGGCGACGTTTGCTGGCACAGTGGGACAATTGATGGGCACAGTGGCTGCGTTTGGCACAGTGGCAGCAATTAAAGGGCACAGTGGCGGCGTTTGCTGGCACAGTGGCGGCGTTTGCTGGCACAGTGGCGGCGTTTGCTGGCACAGTGGCGACAATTGATGGGCACAGTGTTGACAATTGATGGGCACAGTGGCGATGTTTGCTGGCACAGTGGGACAATTGATGGGCACAGTGGCTGCGTTTGGCACAGTGGCAACAATTAAAGGGCACAGTGGCTGCGTTTAATGGCACAGTGGCGGCGTTTGCTGGCACAGTGGCAACAATTGATGGGCACAGTGGCTGCATTTGATGGCACAGTGGCGGCGTTTGCCGGCACAGTGGCGACAATTGATGGGCACAGTGGCTGCATTTGATGGCACAGTGGCGGCTTTGCTGGCACAGTGGCAACAATTGATGGGCACAGTGGCGGCGTTTGATGGTACAATGGCGGCGTTTTAATGCGTTTTTTTTTCAGATTATTTTCAGTTTGTTTGCGCCCCCACCACTGATTTATATATAAACGTCCCGGTTGGTTCCTCAAAAGTGGTTATTCTGTTCCAGTGCTAGATACAAAGTGTATAGCACCCAAACATATATCTAGCACTGGCACAGAATAACCACTTTTGAGGAACCAACTGGGGCGTTTATATAGTAATGATATGTATTGTTCCATAATAAAAAAAATGTTGTCATGTCAGCATTTACTTTTAAAAAATCTATGTCTTGATTGCCCTGCTGACACACAGTGCAAAATGCTTTTTTAATTACTGTGTCTGACTTACCAAAAATCACAGGTGTTCTTCAGCTTCTGCAAGTGACGTTTCGTCGCCGCACTCTTGGTACACTCGTCCTCAGCAAGCGGACTTCAGTGGGTGTAAAAAGATGTCCGTTTGCCGACTTCTAAGTGTAGCCTTACTGCGGACGAGAGTACCAAGATGGCGGCGACGGAACGTCACTTCCGTGCGGTCTCTCCTCTCCAGGAAGTGACATCTCGCTGGGGGGGTTCAGTTTTTTTCAGTTTGTTTGCGCCCCCCCAAAAATTTTGAGCAGCCGCCACTGGTTCCCACCCACCCACTGGTTCCCCCAAACCATCATATATACTTATACACATCGTACATTTTTCATATCCATACGTTCCGAGTATGCCCTCCTTTTAGGCATACTGACCAGCTAGGCCAAGGCACACCTCAGGACTTGGTAGTTAGGGTATCGCATTTCCAAGTGAAGATTCTGACTACAAATACACTGTATATACACATTTTTTTGTCTTGCATTTCTATTTTATACTGAATGGGTTCACATAAAAAGGTAAAGGTTCACATATACTTTAACATAATCAGTCAGGGCAAAGTTCAACTGTGAAGTGTGTAGTACAGTAATATATAGCTAAAATAAGTCACGTTATTGTGGTCAGATTTGCAGTACCTGATTTATCATCAGTGTTTATTAGCTAATGCATTTTTTACTTTTATATTAAAAAGCCTGTTAGGGCTCATTTTTACAGATTAACTTTATGCAGCTGAAGCCGTCCAGAGCAGCGGTTCTCAACCTGGGGGTTGATTGCCGATTCGCCAGGGGGTCGCGAATGCTGGCCAAGACGGACCCGAAGTTACTGCCAGAGTCTGTCCGTCTCGGCCAGCATTCGCGACCCCCTGGCGAATCGGCAATCAACCCCCAGGTTGAGAACCGCTGCTCTAGACAGCTTCAGTGCTTTTCAGGTGCTGGGGAAGAGCTGCCTATTGATTTCAATAGGCAGCCCCAAAGATGCTGCTTGCAGGGCTTTTTCTAACGTCCCGCAATCAAACCGCCCCAGTGTAAAAGCATTCAGGCTTTCACATTAGGGCAGCATGGGAGGCAGTTTTCAGGCATTTTAAAATGGCACACCTGTAAAGCGCCTGAAATTTCTTGCTCTAAAATGCCTGAAAACTGCCTCAGGCCCCTTTCACACATGCGGATCCGTTTGCTCAGCAGGGATCGATCCGTTGATCCCCGCTGAGTCGGCGGATGACAGGCCCGTCTCTGCTCACTGTGCAGAGACTAGGTATAAAAGCTGTGAAAGCTGTGTAGAGAGGAGCTTGTCTGCACAAGTCTTGGATTGGATTACAGGCAGGCAAAGCTCCCAAGTAGAATGCAAAGAAGAAAACTGACCATGTTGGGATGATATGGAAATACCTAGCGTGTCAGTTTAAAATGGAAAAGCAGGAGGACTGGCAGGATCAACAAGTGTTTTATAAACAATAAGCAATGCAAAGAGAACAGAATACTTCCTAATACAAGTATATAGTACAACAGACATACAGTATCTTACAAAAGTGAGTACACCCCTCGCATTTTTGTAAATATTTTATTATATCTTTTCATGTGACAACGCTGAAGAAATTACACTTTGCTACAATGTAAAGTTGTGAGTGTACAGCTTGTATAACAGTGTAAATTTGCTGTCCCCTCAGAATAACTCAACACACAGTCGTTAATGTCTAAACCGTTAGCAAGAAAAGTTAGTACACCCCTAAGTGAAAATGCCAATTAGCCATTTTCCCTCCCCAGTGTCATGTGACTCATCAGTGTTACAAGGTTTCAGGTGTGAATGGGGAGCAGGTGTGTTAAATTTGTTGTTATCGCTCTCACTCTCTCATACTGGTCACTGGAAGTTCAACATGGTACCATGGTTGGCAAAAAACTCTTTGAGGATCTGACAAAAAGAATTGTTGCTTTACATAAAGATGACCTAGGCTATAAGAAGATTGCCAAGGCCCTAAAACTGAGCTGCAGCACGGTGGCCAAGACCATACAGCGGTTTAGCAGGACAGGTTCCACTCAGAACAGGCCTCGTCATGGTCGACCAAAGAGGTTGAGTGCACGTGCTTAGCGTCATGTCCAGAGGTTGTATTTGGGGAAATAGACGTATGAGTGCTGCCAGCATTGCTGCAGAGGTTGAAGGGGTGGGGGTTCAGTCTTTCAGTGCTCAGACCATATTCTGCACACTGCATCAAATTGGTCTGCATGGCTGTCATCCCAGAAGGAAGCCTCTTCTAAAGATGATGCACAAGAAAGCCTGCAAACAGTTTTCTGAAGACAAGCAGACTAAGGACATGGATTACTAGAACCATGTCCTGTGGTCTGATGAGATCAAGATAAACGTATTTGGTTCACATGGCGTCAAGCGTGTGTGGCGACAACCAGATGAGGAGTACAAAGACAAGTGTGTTGTGCCTACAGTCAAGCATGGTGGTGGGAGTGTCATGGTCTGGAGCTGCATGAGTGCTGGGGAGCTACAGATTATTGAGGGAACCATGAATGTCAACATGTACTGTATCCTGAAGCTGTATACTGTATACTGAAGCAGAGAATGATCCCCTCCCTTTGGAGACTGGGCTGCAGGGCAGTATTCCAACATGATAATGACCACAGACACACCTCCAAGATGACCACTGCCTTGCTAAAGAAGCTGAGGGTAAAGGTGATGCAATGGCCAAACATGTCTCCAGACCTAAACCCTATTGAGTATCTGTGGGGCATCCTCAAAGGAAGGTGGAGGAGCGCAAGGTCTCTAACATCCACCAGCTCCGTGATGTCATCATGGAGGAGTGGAAGAGGACTCCAGTGGCAACCTGTGAAGCTCTGGTGAACTCCATGCCCAAGAGGGTTAAGGTAGTGCTGGATAATAATGGTGGCCACACAAAATATTGACACTTTGGGCCCAATTTGGACATTTTTCACTTAGGGGTGTACTTACTTTTTTTTGCCAGCGGTTTAGACATTAATGGCTGTGTGTTGAGTTATTCTGAGGGGACAGCAAATTTACACTGTTATACAAGCTGTACACTCACTACTTTGTAGCAAAGTGTAATTTCTTCAGTGTTGTCACATGAAAAGGTATAATGAAATATTTACAGAAATGTGAGGGGTGTACTCACTTTTGTGAGATACTGTATATCAGAACTATGTTGGGGTAATAAAAACTTTAAGCTGGCCATGCACTAGATTTCTTTCATTCAAGCTGTTACATGAAAGAAATGTAATAGATGCGTTCATCTACACTAGACCGCCTGGATAGACAAAGTTCCCCTGCTGGCTACGGTATTCTGATTGCTAGCCACTGTGGCTGTCAAAATACTTGTGACTTCATCTGACTGGATACAGTTACTGTTCAGCTGACAATTTTCCACCCAGCTCCTTCAACAAAAGTCAGTTGAATTATGACTGATTTCGCATGAATTGGCCATAATCTGAGCTGTTTATGGCAGCTTTTAGCCAATGTGTTTGAGATGATTGTAAGCAGATGAGGATCATAGTGTTACTACTTTAACTGCTTCAGTCCCGGAAGATTTTACCCCCTTCCTGACCAGAGCACTTTTTGCGATTCGGCACTGCGTCGTTTTAACTGACAATTGCGTGGTCGTGCGACGTTGCACCAAAACAAAATTGACGTACTTTTTTCCCACAAATAGAGCTTTCTTTTGGTGGTATTTGATCACTTCTGCAGTTTTAGTTTTTGCACTATAAACAAAAAAAGAGCAACAACTTTGAAAAAAAACATATTTTTTACTTTTTGCTATAATATCCCCCCAAAATATATAAAAAAACAATTTTTTTTCCTCAGTTTAGGCCAATATGTATTCTTCTACATATTTTTGGTAAAAAAAAAAAAAAAAAAAAAAACGCAATAAGCGTATATTGATTGGTTTACGCAAAAGTTATAGCATCTACAAAATAGGGGAGAGTTTTATGGCATTTTTATTTTTTTTATTAGTAATGGCGTTCTACGATTTATATTGGGACTGCGACATTATGGCTGACACATCGGACAATTTTGACACTATTTTGGGACATTGTCATTTATACAGCGATCAGATTACTGTGTAAATGACACTGGCAGTGAAGGGGTTAACCACTAGGGTGCGATGAAGGGGTTAAGCGTGTCCTAGGGAGTGATTCTAACTGTGGGGGGGATGGGCTTCAAGTCACATGACAGCGATCACCGCTCCCGATGACAGGGAGTGGTGATCTCTATCATGACACAAGCCAGAACAGGGAAATGCCTTGTTTGCACTTCCCCATTCTGAGGCTCCGTGACACGATCGCCGGGAGACCGGCAAACATCAAGTCCGCCGGTCCCGCGGGCACAGTCACGCTGTACGTGGCGGGTGCGCGCTTGCTATCCCCGGCTCTTAAAGGGGACGTACAGGTACCCCCATTTGCCCACCACTGCCATTGTGCTGACGTATATTGGCGTGCAGTGGTCGGCAAGTGGTTAAAATTTGCTGTTCCCTGCATATTATCGGGACACCAAAGCAAATGATGAGCACAAGAATGACAAAAAAACAGCATTCTGGGCTGAACACTTGATTCAGTATTCTGTGAGTACAGCATCACTGAGAACTGTTATGTATAAAGCTGGTCATCGATCAAAATTTGGCCAGTTTAGCTGGTACCAGGCAGCTAAATTTCAATCATTGTGTGGCAGTCCTCACTCAATAGAGGTTGATCACTTGATTGACTTCTGTCAAAGGTACATGTTGAAAAACTTTTGAGACATGAGAACTTTCTTTCTCAATCAGTGTTTTCTGACAGCTGCCGATTCCTCCATCCACCTTGTTTCTGCATGACCAGCTTTAAAAAAGGTACAGGTTGAATCCAAGTCAAACATAGGCATACCTCACAACTTTTGAATTTCAGAATGAAGGACACTTGAGGTAGGAAGTGATCTGCAGCGCGCGTAGTGCAAGTTCAGGAATCTGTTAGGTTCAAGGTTCAGGAGTGCGTTTCATACTTAGTGCAAGTTCAGGAATGCAATGTGTACAGAGTGCAAGGTTCAGAAGTGTGTTGTACAGAGTGCAGGAGCCAAAGGAAGCACACAGGCAGGCCATGTAATACAGACATTTTTGATGGGTCCCAATTGGATGGACATTGGATGGACTGGCGGAGCCCCCCGGAGCACAGTGATGTGGAGGGTCAGTAGTAGAAGTCCCAGGAGAAGCAGTAGCTCAGCAGCCAGCTTCCAGTCTCACCATCCTCTTGATCCACCTAGCTTTCAGTGGCTGCTCACTTGGGCTGGCTGCACCCCTGCTTTCTGGGTCCAGGGGTTTTACCCAGGTACAGGAGCCACCACTGCAGAACTTTAGAGCCACTGCGGGACAGGAATGAGCAAAGCCAAAGGGAAAGCTGCAGAGGAGGGGGATGATCAAGGCTCACCCTGAGCCAAGGGTGGAGGCGGATTAGGGGCAGGCAGGACTTCACAATCTCACTCACCTTGTGCATCTACCACAATGACCCTGAAAACAAGTGTCATATTAACCCCCTTGTGCAACTCCCCCAACGCCCCCCTCCACTCTCCTTGTACAGCTTCCCTATCCCCCCTGCAGCCCCCCCCCACCCCCCACAGTTTCTCCATCTTCCCCTCACCTTGTGCAGCTTCCCCCCACTCATCTTGTGCACCCCATGATACCCCCCACCTTGTTCTCCTCTCCCACTTCATCTTTTGCAGCTTCTCAATCCCCCTCATGTCCTCTTGCCCCCCTAACATTTTGCAGCCCCCACCCCCCCAAAACTTGTGTACTCCTCTCATGTTGTGCAGCCTCCTCTCCCTCCTTACCTTGTGTACCAGGCGGTAGCAGGTGGTGTTTGGCCAGCGGCCCCTAGGACAGTGGGATGGCAGCGGAGGCACATCAGAAGAGATCACACAGCCTACACACCGCGGTGGCCTCCTTTGGGCTGTCTTAGCACAGCTGGCATCGGAAGGTGGCCGCCGCCATGCTCTGCTTGCAGAGAGGGAGTCGGAGTTGGGGGTGCAGCTAGAACACAGGCTCTAGGGCTGTAAAAACTCCACGTGTGAAAATCTGCAAAAGCGTTATTGGTTGCTAGGATACTGGCGGTCCCAGCAGCCAATAACTTCAAAGCAGATCATGTGGGCAGATCATGCAGGCGGTGGGGGGCAGCAGGCGCCCGGCAGAAGAGAAGGCAGAGGGATACAAAGGCGCAGCTGTAAGGAATCCGCCGACAGGGTCTGAGTTGCTGGCTCAAAAGGATGGACAGATTTACCTGGAGGGGACTGGAGATATGTTGTGCCCGGGTTTCAGGTGGACAGAAATCCTGGCACAAGTTGTGAAACCCGGACTGTCAATCCTGTACAGTTGGCAACCCTGGTAGTCAGCAATGGAGTGATGCGGGACAAAGTCCCTATACAGCGGGACTGAGGGACAAAGATTGAAATGCAGGAAAGTCCTGTCCAATCCGGGACTGTTGGGAGGTATGCATAGGTCTCATACGTACAGTGGATATAAAAAGTCTACACACCCCTGTTAAAATGTCAGGTTTCTGTGATGTAAAAAAAAGAGACAAAGATAAATCATTTCAGAACTTTTTCCACCTTTTAATGTGACCTATAAACTATACAACTCAGTTGAACAAAAAACTGAAATCTTTAAGGTGGAGGGAAGTAAAAATAAAAAAATAAAATAATCTGGTTGTATAAGTGTGCACACCCGTACACTAATACTTTGTTGAAGCACCTTTTGATTTTATTACAGCACTCAGTCTTTTGGGGTATGAGTCTATCAGCAAGGCACATCTTGACTTGGCAATATTTGCCCGCTGTTCTTTGCAAAAACATTCCAAATCTGTCAGATTGCGAGGGCATCTCCTCTACAAAGCCCTTTTCAGATCACCCCACAGATTTTCAATGGGTTTCAGGTCTAGGCTCTGGCTGGGCCATTCCAAATCTCTTTAATCTTCTTCTGGTGAAGCCATTCCTTTGTTGATTTGGATGTATGCTTGAAGCCTGAAGGTTTTGTGCCAGTATTGACTGGTATTTGGAACTGTTCATAATTCCCTCTACCTTGACTAAGGCCCCTGTTCCAGATGAAGAAAAACAGCCCCAAAGCATGATGCTGCCACCACCATGCTTCACAGTGGGTATTGTGTTCTTTTGGTGATGTGCAGTGTTGTTTTTGGGCCAAACATATCTTTTGGAATTATGGCCAAAAAGTTCAACCTTGGTTTCATTAGACCAGAACACAGTTTCCCACATGCTTTTGAGAGACTTCAGATGTGTTTTTGCAAAATTTAGCCAGGCTTGGATGGTTTTTCTTAAGAAATTCTTCCGTGTTGCCACTCTACCCCATAGCCAGACATAAGAATACGGGAAATTGTTGTCAAATGTACCACACAGCCAGTACTTGCCAGATATTCCTTCAGCTCCTTTAATGTTGCTGTAAGCTTCTTGGCAGCCTCCCTGACCAGTTTTCTTCTCATCTTTTCATCAGTTTTGGAGGGAAATTCAGTTCTTGGTAATGTCACTGTTGTGCCATATTTTCTTCACTTCATGATGACTGTCTTCACTGTGTTCCATGGTATATCTAATGACTTGGAAATTCTTTTGTACCCTTCTCCTGAGTGATACCCTTTAACAATGAGATCACTCTGATGCTTTGGAAGCTCTCTGTGGACCATGGCTTTTGCTATATGATGCGACTAAGAAAATGCCAGGAAAAACCTACTAGAACAGCTGAACTTTATTTGGGGTTAATCAGAGGCACTTTAAACGATGGCAGGTGTTTACTGACTCCTATTTAACATCAGTTTGAATGTGATTGCTTAATTCTGAACACAGCTACATCCCCAGTTATAAGAGGGTGTGCACAGTTATACAACCATATTATTTTTGTTCTTTATTTTTACTTCCCCTCCCTAAAAGATTTCTGTTTGTTTTTCAATTGAATTGTACATTTTATAGGTCACATTAAAGGTGGAAAAAGTTCTGAAATGATTTATCTTTGTCTCCGTTTTTTGCATCACAGAAACCTGACAGTTTGCCTTTTTATATCCACTGTACATGTGATAACTAGATGCACAGTGCAACCAGTGCTTGTGATTTCTTGTCTTTACTGCTGGCCTTCTCCATTATATTCTCTGCAGTAATGGGGCCTGCTGGGGGGGGGGGATCACTGAATGTATTCTGAGCTACTGTATCAAAACCAGCCACGGGTTGCAGACACTGTTCTTACTGTCTGGAAACAGCATTGCTGCTAAACTTTTCTGTGTACTGAGCCCCTCTTCAGGCAGTTACAATGGGCTTCACCTGCCACCTTCTGATACCCTTGGATAATACTACTTTGCTATTACTGACATAGCCGGAATTTGCTAGTCTATTTTCAGTCTGAGTTTCATTCGGTTGATTCCATATTAAATTCCTGAGCTGACACTGCACCAGGGTTGCCAACTGCCAGTAAAATTACTGTCAGTTTGTAAAAATCAATGATTTTTTTTACAACTGCCAGTAAATATTAGGGGCTGATAATTTCATGCTGTGTTGACTTTTAAGGGTAAATCAAGCAAATTACTTTGTTATAGGAATTGTCAGTGTTTCCATATTATGTTTATACTGTTCAAATATTCACTGTGTTAGTTTTCAATAGGAGTTCTGTAATTTCTCAGGTTGCCAGTAAAAAAAGTGTGCCGTCAGTAAATTTGCCATGTTTTGTCAGTAAAAAATGCTGCAGGAGTTGGCAACCCTGCACTGCACCTACATAAATATGCTTGGGCAGGAAAAACAAACTTTTATATCTGTGCACACAAACCCATGCATACACCGAAACAAGCACAAAATGTGTTCAAATCTGAACTTTAGGCAAACATGAAAGACATAAATAATGCAGTAATTGTTGTATAATTAATTTTAAAGTGGATGTAAACCCTCTCAAATACCCAGTGAAGTGAACTGCCTCAGATGATACACACAGATTAAACAAATCCTCCTATATAGGTTTTACTTGTTTATCTGCAGCCCTCTGTTCCCTTCACCCCTTCAAAAGGGCAGAAAAGTGCTAAAATCTTTCTTCAAATGTGAGGAGCACAGAGGAGGAGGCGGAGAGGCTGCAGTTAGGCCCCTTTCACACTGGGGTAGTGCGGTGCGCTGGCAGGAGAGAAAAAAAACTGCAAACAGCATCTCTGGAGCAGTGAAGGAGCGGTGTATTCACCGCTCCTGCCCATTGAAATCAATGGGGCAGCGTGGCTATACCGCCAGCATAGCGGCGCTGTAGCAGCGCTTTGCGGGCGGTTTTAAACCCTTTTTCGGCCGCTAGCAGGGGTTAAAACCGCCCCGGTGGCGGAGAAACAGCAGCGGCAGTTTCAGGTCGGTTTGCAGGCGCTATTTTTAGCGCAATAGCGCCTGCAAACCGCTCCAGTGTGAAAGGGGCCTTAAATGTGTGAGAGCTGATTGGAGGAAAGGCACACAACCCCCCTCTACACAGCAGATGAACTGTGTTGTGAATAGACAAGCTCCGTTCTGAGCTCCCTCCCTGACACAAATTTATCTCATGTGTCGGGAAAATCTCCCAGAAGTGATTCATGCTGATAACAAAGGAACGAAGCACCAGAGAGAAACCACACTTAGAGCTTTGGGGAAAGATAAGTAAACACTGCAGATATATGTGCTTTGCTCAGATTTCATGACTGAGGTTTACAACCATATTAAGTTATTGAATGTATTTTGCAAATTGCATTACCCTAAAGACAATGAAGAGTGAAATTCCCCTTTAAAGGAATCTAGACACAAATGGGCTGTTATACAAATATGAATATTGCACCTTAAATCATTATGACTTTGACTTACACATGATCCCCTACTCAAGCTAAAGAGTTGGACACAGACAGGTGTGCCCTACACATTTATTTGCAAATATTACATTGATCTATCATGCGATTTGAAGCAGTATTGAACTCAAAAGTAAACATTTATTACATTGTAGCTTACCAATTCTTAGACGAGATGGCTGCATTCATTTTTCTTTTTTAGGTTTTCTTTCTTTTATTTTCATTTGGTAATCCAGCCAGTAAGCCTGTTGTTTTTCAACAAAGCAAGCTCTCCTGTAAATGTATCATTGCGTTGAGACAAACCATTTACCACTGACAGGGGTGCTTACAATGAATAGCTTTTATTTATGTAAAACCTTTATCCCAAAAGGAAAAAAAAAACTAGTGCTGTTAATGCTTGTGTAACTGCAGTGTGAGCTAAAATCTGGCTTCAGTCTGCTTAGTGTATCTAAATCTACTTTTACATCCAACACTCCCCTCCCCCAGACTGACACTGCTACTGTCCAAATGTGCCCCCTGTGCTCCTTCATCTAGAGCGGGGGCACATGAGGTTTGTTACTGGCCAGATTATCAGGTAATCGCAAACAAATGCAGCCACCACGTCAAATGATTGGTAAGCTGCAATATACAGTATTACATGTTTAGATTGCTACTCTTTATTATTAAATTCTAATGATTTTGGTTAAATTATTGAAATCGTAGCATTTTCTTGTTGTTCTACATGTAAAGAAAACCATTTTATAGAGATCTGTGCCTTTCTAAACATTTAAAGGGGAGTCTCTATAGCTGTGATGAGTGCAATGCCAGCAGGGTTCAGGCAGCCTTTTAGATGAGCACCTGCTTTACTTTTTTGTTGCTCCAAATACACTTTTGTTGAATTTAGTCAGAAGAAGCTAATTAAATGTTTTTCTCTTTCTATGTAGATTGTTGAGAAAAATGCAGATCCAGAGGTCATGCTATTACCATATCTGCGAAGGAAGCGTATCCTTTGAATAAAGACAGTGAAAATTTCCATTTTTGTCAAGGTGTAATTAGGTTTGTGATGTATGCACGGTTTAACGTTTCCAAGCCAATTTTTTGGTTTAGGTACTTGTAAAGGATAAGTTCACCTTTACAAAAGAAAACAATAAATGCACATTTTTTTTTTCCGGTAAAAAAAAATGTGCATGTAATTTTTTTTGCAGGAGCCTGTAAAGCATTGCACCCACGATCAGCACATTGTGGTTGTAATGCAGGCTCCTGCAGACTGCCTGTGTAGCTATCTGACTGTACCTCTGATATTGGCAGGAAGTTCAATGAACTACCTAGAACGGTCATTAGCACCCTGGTAGTTCATTGAGAACTAAAAGCTGTCAGCCGCAAAGGCTGACGATAGTTGTAGTGCATCAATCCACAGGGATCTGTAAATGAATGACGCAGCCATGTGGGTGGAGCCCCACACGGCCGCGCTCTTTTTGAATTGTGACAGCGGGTGCAGGAAGAAAATCCTTGGCCCGCTGTCACAGGGAGGTGAAGGGACGGGAAAAGAGCAGGCAGATGCTCAGCATGTTACAATCAGTAAAAATATCTCTGCGCTAGACTAGTATGGAACTGCTGCAACTCAAATCTTGGAAGGGATAAAGTAAAATAAATGCCTAATGGTGCGCTGTTCCTTTAAATAGTGAACTGATGTAATAATGAACAAAATAAAGTGAATAAACAAAATATCTACCCAAGTGTTCAAACATAGAGTATATGTGTGTGTGTAGACAATGTTATAGCAATTTAGTGATGCGAATAACAGATATTACAAATGCATTATTCAAAATGTCAATGTGCAAAAAAATGCAAAAAATTCCAGTGTGTAAAAAAAATTTATGTTAAATTGAAAAAGTTCAAGCTTTTTCAATTTAACATACTTTTTTATGTTAATTTGAAAAAGCTTGAACTTTTTCAATTCAACTTTTTTTTTTTTTTTTTTTTTTTTTTTTACACACTGGAATTTTTTGCAATTTTTTTTGCACATTGACATTTTGAATAGTACATTTGTAATGATATCTGTTATTCGCATCACTAAATTGCTATAACATTGTCTACACACACACACACGTACTCTATGTTTGAACACTTAGGTAGATATTTTGTTTTTTTTTCACTTTATTTTGTTTATTAATCAGTTCACTATTTAAAAAGGAACAGCGCACCATTAGCCATTTCTATTATGTTACACCCTAAATATGGGTGTAACGTGTTCAGAAAGGTGAACTTATCCTTTAAAATGTGGACACATATTCAGAGTTCTAGGCATATACAGTATATATAAAAAGACAGAAGAAAGTGCAGTATCCAAATTGGAAAAAAATATATACTTCTTGATTGGTACACCATTACAATATTAGCATTTTAGCAACTGTACAATTTCAAGCAACCATACTCTTCCCCAAGCCATGTGTGGATGTGTGGCTTGAGGAAGAGCATGATTGCTCAAAACTGTACAGTTGCTAAAATGCTAATATTGTGATTATTTATTGATCAAGAAGAAATCATTTTTGCATCAGTTTGGATATTGCATCTCCTTCTTTCTATATATGATTTTGGCGGAATATTGGGATCCACATCTTTGATGTGGAAATCATGCGTTCAAGATTACAAGTAATAAGTAACAAGTAGCAAGTGTGTCTCAAATATATATATATATATATATATATATATATATATATATATATATATATATATATACTCCAAGTTTTTCTTTTTTTTCCAAATAGCAATTTTTATTATAGATACTAGTGGTACAGAATAAAGGAACATAGAAAATCACAAGTTTTGTTCAGTGTATCCATATGTAATATTAAGCATGTATTCTGTATGACTTAGCTGGTAATAGTTCCTATGATAAACAGGAAAGCAAATGTAAACGTTCATGCTGATGCTGGGTTGAGTCCCAGTCTACTTGACTGGGAGAAAACAAAAAAAAAACACTCAAAGATAATACAACTATTTGTAAAAAAGAAAAAAACAAAGTTGTATAAACCTGTGATATATGGGGATGAGGAGTAGGGTAGGGGGGAGAAAAAGAAAGAAGAGGAAAGAGAGTAAGAGCCTTCTAGTTGATTTTATTACCTGGTCATGGTGGGTCCTCCCAGAGGTGCCACAGCTCCCAAACCTTATTGTGTACTTCTAATTTATCATGGATTCTAGCTCTCATTTTTTCCATCAATTCTACATCCTTGATTCTAGCGTATAGATCTTCAGCAGAGGGTGGAGTAATGCGTTTCCAATTTAGGGCTACCAGGCAGCGTGCTGCCGTGAGTATGTGTCGTATTAATTTCTTGTATGGTCTGCAAATTTTTAGTGGTGATAGGCCCAGAAGGAAAAATTTTGGAGTCGCTTGGACTTCGGTTTCTAAGAGGCGAGCAAGGAGGTGACTGACCATCTCCCAGTACTTAGCCAGCAGTGGGCAGGTCCAATACACATGTATAAGAGTGCCTTTGGCTTCTTGGCAGCGCCAACATTTATCTGAGCTATTCGGGAAGATTGTGTGTAGCACATCTGGAGTCATGTACCAGAAGTATAGGATTTTGTATGAGTTTTCTTTATATAGCGTACACATTGAACTCTTCGCTGCTTGGTTCCATATTACCTGCCATTGTGCTAATGTAAGTTCTTCCCCTAAGATCTTCTCCCACTTAAGCATGTAATAATGTTTACCTTGCTCCTCTAGGGAGATGGCATTCAGGATCTTATAGATTCCTGATATAAGTCCCCTCTGCGTATTACCTTCTAGAATAATGGTTTCAAACGGGGATGGAGGTGAAAATTGTAGGTTCGGGGCTATAGTTAGTGCATAATGTCTTTGTAAATATCCGTAGAATGCTTGTCTTGGTAAATTATGTTTGGTCTGCAGGTCTGAGAAGGACAGGAGCCTGCGAGATCTAGGATCTACTATACTTCCAAAATGGAACAGACTCCTAGAGGACCAGGGGTGTGACATCTGATGTGTGAGACTATCTGGCACCTTAGGGTTACACACAAAGGAAGTCAGAGTCGATTTCTCCGAGATTAGCTTATTAGAATGAGCCAATGTGCGCCAAGTCCTCTTTAACATGGACTTGGGGCCCAGGAGGCGCTCCGGAGCTACGTCCGCATCCGCATTCCATAGTAGGTTGTTCGGGTGTATTGGGGCTAGCCATAATTTTTCGATCTCTGTCCACTTATTGTATGATTTTTGTGTGAACCATGATGCCACAGCTCTCAGCTGTGTCGCTTGGTAGTATTTGATTATATTCGGGAAAGCAAGACCCCCCTCACTGCGTGACGCCATCAAAACCGTTTTTGAGATCCTATGTCTTTTGTAGTTCCATACATAGTGAAGTAAATCTGTTTGAAGTTTTTTCAGATGTTTGAGTGGTATGGGTATGGGGAGTGTTTGGAATAAATATAATAGCTTCGGGAGAATGGTCATTTTTATTGATGCGATTCGCCCTAATAGAGATATATGGTGTTTTTTCCATTAAAGTAAAAGGGATCTAATAGTGCTAAAGAGGGGAGGAAAATTCTCTTGGTACAGGGTGTTAAATTTTGGGGTGATGTGTATCCCTAGATATTTCAGGGCGGTTGTTTGCCAGTGGTAATTATAATTGGATTTTAAAAGTGCCAGCTCAGCTTCAGGGATGTTAATGGGTAAAGCTTCTGACTTTGAGGCATTTATTTTGTAACCTGAGAGGTGCGGAATCGGTCCAACTCAGCGTGTAGGTTCGGGAGGGATATGTGGGGTTGGGTCAAGGTGAGTATTATATCATCTGCAAAGAGGGAGATCTTAAACTCCTTATCTCTGACCGTTATTCCCCGTATGTTTAAGTTATTCCTAATAGAGGCCGCTAATAGTTCCACACATAGCGCGAACAACAGGGGTGACAACGGGCATCCCTGCCTTGTGCCGTTTGATACTGTGAATGATGTTGAAAGTGCAAACGGAGTCCTGACCTGTGAAGAGGGGTTAGAATATAGGTGTTTTATTGCCCGCAAGAAAGGTCCCCGGAAGCCCATGTGGGTCAACGTGGCGAACAGGAACGGCCACCCCAGACGATCAAAAGCTTTCTCAGCGTCTAGACTTAGTAGCATTGAGGGGGCGCCATACCTGTTCGCCACCTCCACCAGGTCTATCACTTTTCTAGTGTTGTCACCCGCTTGCCGCAATGTACAAATCCTACCTGGTCTTTATGAATTAATGATGGTAAAATCATATTCAGGCGATTGGATAGGAGTTTAGTGAAAATTTTTAAGTCAGAATTTAACAACGCAATGGGTCTGTAGTTTGCGCATATAGAAGGATCTTTATTCGGTTTAGAATCAGGGTAATGAAGGATTTCTGCATTTCCAGGGGAATTTGGGTGTCTTGGAGGAAAGCATTGAACAGTCTGCCAAGGTAGGGGAGCAGTATAGGGAGAAATGTTTTATAGTATTCGTACAGGAAACCGTCCGGGCCCGGGGCCTTATGAGACGGCAGATTTTTAATAGTGAGCTCTATTTCCTCGTCAGTAATCTGAGCATTAAGTGCTAACAGATCAGTTGACTGGAGATGAGGAATTCCACTTTGTTCTAGGTATTGTTTCATCGTATGGGTCAGGTCAGTAGAGGGAGGGTTGTTGGGTATGTCCGGGTTGTTGTAGAGTTTTTTGTAAAAGTCCGCGAATGTGCGTGCTATGTCTTCGGGGTGTGTTAGGGTTTGTCCCATTTTGTTTTTAATTTGGTTCGGGGATTGCATATGGGACCTCTCCCGTAATTTGTTAGCTAAAAGAGAGTGTGCCTTATTCCCCTTGTCGTAGAACCTTTGTTTTAGCCTAGTTAGAGCTTTCTCTACCTGTCCCATAGCTAGATCACGAAGAGTTGTGCGAAGGTTAGTTATTTTCCTTAGGTTAGATATTGTGGGGTTTGTCTGAAGCTGATTTTCGAGAGTTCTGAGTTCCCGTTCTGCTTTTACTTTGGCCGCTATGGCGTCTCTTTTTAGTGCTGATGAGGTCGCTATGCATTTACCTCTAAGGACCGCCTTGTGGGCCTCCCAAAGTATAGGGAGTGAAACTTCCTGGTTGGAATTTTCCTGGAAATAGTGCTTGAGTGTTAAGGTTAAATCTGCTAGGGTTGGTTGGTGTTGTAGGAGGAATGTGTTTAATCTCCAGTTATATGGTCTACGAACAGGGGTGCCTAGGTCTAATGTAATTAAGATGGGTGCATGGTCCGACCATGAGATAGGGCATATTTGCGTCTCACGTGTCAGTTTTAGGGTGTAATTATTGACAAAAAAATAATCAATGCGGGTGTGTGTGCGATGGGGAGCTGAGTAGAACGTATATTGTCGGCCTTGTGGGTGTAAAGCCCTCCAGGCGTCAAAGAGCGCATACCGTCTAGTAATTTGCCTGAATAATCTTGAGTCTCTATGGACCCTAGGTGATGAAGCTTGGGGGGTTATCGTCTGGCGGTCTGCAGCGATCGACTGAGTGAGGTTGAAATCACCTCCCAAAATAAGAACCCTGGGAGTGGATTTAAAGATTCGTGAGAGTACCTTGGACATGAAGCTATGTTGTTTAACATTGGGGGCGTATAGTGCACACAACGTCACTTCTTGTGTTTGCCAGAGTCCTTTCAGAATAATAAAGTGGCCGTTGGGATCACGATATTGGGTCACGCAGGTAAAGGGAGCCCCTCGCTTAAAAAGTATGGCTACTTCAGCTTTTTTACGACTACCCGATGCGATATATATTTGAGAGTAATATCTGGATGCGAATGCAAATGAGCCTTCCTTATTATAATGTGTCTCCTGGACCATAACAATATCAGCTCCTGATTGTCTAAACTCCCTCAGTGCCAGATGTCTTTTCCTATCGGAGTTCAGTCCGTGTACATTTAATGATAGTACCTTAGTCATGGTGGTGATAGATAGATGTGTGGAAGTGTACGCTTACCTAGTAGTGGACTGTCAGCTGTCGAGACCCCAGATTCAGGGTAGGCACTCTCCGGGAGGAGACCAGGAATCTTCACGCACATATCCATGTGCGAAATAAGATGGCTAAAGAGAAGGAAAGAAAGAGGGGATTGGGGAGGGGATAGAGGTACAGTTAATGCACAATAATAACACATAGTCAACCTTGTTATCCATCTATAAACGGCCTTCAGGCCTAGACTAGAGCGGACTCCAGCGTGAGCCCCCACCCCCACCCCGAATAGGGCGGACATAGAGGCACACCCAGGAGCCCGTGTTCTGTCAACAATAAGTTCTCGAACTGTGCACAGCCTAGTACTGTGCACCAGTATCCAACCAACATAGATTAGAGACAGACAAACTAAGAAATAGGGGGGGAGGGTGATAAACAATGGCTTCAATGCCTTTCCTCTCGGGGCTCATCTAAAACTAGCCCTTAGTAGTAAACTATAGTTGGGCGTAGGGGTATAATTACGTAAGATGTTCTAGGGGGCTATCAAACCATATGCTAACTAAACATTTCTGTTTACTGAGTCTAGGTACTCGAGTCTCTGAGCTGTATGCTGTTGTAGTAAACGTAGTTCAGCGGTCCTTTTGCTTGGCGGGTTTACGTTGAGTATCAGAGTTCCTAGGCCGGTTGGATTCGGGCACCTTTTGCCAGGTAGCAGGTGGTGGTGGAGGTGTAGCAACAATGTCCCATTCTGGTAGTTGTGGGGCTGCTATCTCAAGAGTGTCACAGAATGTGCGAAGATCTTCTGGGTATCGCAATACTGCGGATTTCCCTTGATGTTTTGCTGTGAGGCTAAAAGGAAAGCCCCATCGGTAGATAATGGCTTCTTTCTGCAATAGTTGTAGGAGCGGTTGAAGGAGCCTACGTTTCTGCAGGGTTATCCACGAAAGGTCCGGGTACAGTTGTATCTGAGTGTCCGCATAAATTACTTTGCGCGCCAAGCGCGCCTGCCGCATAATTTCCTCTTTAAGAGGATAGGAGCTGATTCTACATATAACGTCTCTAGGTTTGGAGGTAGTGCCTTTGGGCCTAAGCGCTCGGTGGGCTCTGTCCATTTCTATATGTTTGGAGGGGGGGTCCCCAGTGAGATTGTTGAAGATAGACTGCAGGATTGTTTGCAGATCTTCCGTGTTTTCTGATTCCGGGATGTCTCCCACCCGTATGATATTACGGCGCCCCCTGTTGTCCAAATCTTCTACGTGCCTCTGCATATCTCTTAGCATTGCTCTGTGGTCTGCGCCTTGGAGTTGTGTTCTATGGACCGCTAGTTTTGTTTCTTGTATTTCTTCTTCGGCCATTTCCACCCTGTCCGCCAGGTGTTTGAGGCCTGTTTGAAGTACTTGAATTTCTGTGCGACATGTGGTTTTGACGTCCTCGATTAGTTGTCTAAAGTCCTCCTTGGTAGGCATGGCTTGCAGATAGGTCTGCCATGGTTGAGGTATGTGTGGGGGCATGTATGGATCCCGTGCTGGGTTGTAGTAATGAGGAGAAGGGGATATTACACGTGGCGGAGAGTGTGGTGGTACAACACCTGCTTCTTGGTTGATCTGTACTGCAGTTGCTGGGGGGTCCCATGAGTCCATGCATTCCCCTATTTGTTGCTGCTGTGGCAGGGGTCTGGTGTTAAAGTCCTCTGCTGGGGGGGAGAATAAGGCGCTGGCTTTCTGTGCATAAGATGGCATGCAGGTAGTGTGCTGCCTTGATGTGCTGGGATCCCTGGAGCGGGACATTCTCTGTGCTTTGGGAGGGGGGGAGGCAATTACCCCTGCCCAGGGTCCCTCAGTCAGGTCATCAGGGGACCTGTAGGTGCCAACTTGTGGGCCTGCAGGGCTCGGCAGGGGGGGAAAGTCCCTGGATAAATCCGAGGAATCTGTGGACACAGGCTCCATGTCTTGTGGGAGCGGCTCTCAGCAGCTGCGGGAAGGCCGCCGAGCACTGAGTGTCCCATGTGTCTGCTCTCTGGGGATGTCTGGGTGTAGATGGGGACTCACCCTTTCCATGCCGGTGCCCACTGCTTGGTGGATCGCCGTGTCCCGCTGCGCTCCTTCTGGGAGCCGTTGCTCAGTGTACGCTGGCTGTGGAGGCTGGGCGGGACTCCTCTGCATACTGGCTGGAGTGTCCGGCGCCATATTGGCCTCTTCGTCCTGGGACATTCCGGGCTGGGTAAAGTAGGTGCGGAGGTCCGTGGAAGCCCCTGGAGGGGGTAAAGATGATCCTCTAGATCTGGAGGATCGAGTGGTCCTAGATTTGCCCATGTGGGTGCGAGAGAGATACCCCTAAAATCGCCGTTTATGCTGTGGGCTTAGAGAGCTGAGAGCTTAGGCTGCCATTCAGCTCGGCTTCCGGTCACGCCCCCCAGACTCCAAGTTTTAATGCTGCTTGAGTAAGCACCACTATAGTTGTCTCTGAAACTGGCTCTTAGCCCTTCACCTCTCCCCTGTAGCCATGTGAACTCCTGTATACACATTATTACATATGTCAAGTAGCCAAAGGTAGTAATAAACTAAAGGAGAGGTGAGAATCCTCTCTCATGCTATTAGTAGCAAGGCAAACCACCAGTCCAGTACTTCTAGCCTAGTTAAAGTGATTGTAAACAATCATCTTGTAAAACAATCCATTCAGTTTAAAACTGAAATGAAAGGCAAAACATTTGTGTCATAGATGTAAGAAAACATTATAAATACCCGTTTCTTTTAACCACCTCAATACAGTGCACTTACACCCCCTTCCTGCCCAGACCAATTTTCAGCTTTCAGCGCTCACACTTTGAATGACAATTACTCAGTCATGCAACACTGTACCCATATGAAATTTGCGTCCTTTTTTTCACACAAATAGAGCTTTCTTTTGGTGGTATTTAATCACTAGTGGGTTTTTTATTTTTTGTGCTATAAATAAAAAAGACCGTAAATTTTGTGAAAAAAATGCCTTTTTCTTTGTTTCTGTCATAAAATTTTGCAAATTAGTAATTTTTCTTCATAAATTTTGGCCAAAATTTATACTGCTACATATCTTTGGTAAAAATAACCCAAATTAGTGTAAATTATTTGATCTTTGTGAAAGTTATAAAGTCTACAAACTATGGTGCCAATCACTGAAAATTGATCACATCTGATCACACAGATGTACTGATGGTCTATCTCATTTCTTGGGACACTAACAAGTCAGAAAAGTACAAATACCCCCTAAATGACCCCTTTTTAGAAAGTAGACATTCCAAGGTATTAAGTAAGTAGCATGGTGAATTTTTTTAAGTTGTAATTTTTTCCCACAATTCTTTGCAAAATGAAGATTTTTTTTTTTTTTTTTTTTTTACAAAATTGTCATATTAACAGGTTATTTCTCTCTCAGAGCATATGCATACAACAAATTACACCCCAAAATACATTCTGCTACTCTTCCTGAGTATGGCAATACCACATGTGTGAGACTTTTACACAGCCTGGCCACATACAAAGGCCGAACATTGAAGTAGCATCTTCATGCGTTCTACGAGCCTAAATGACACATCTCATTTCTCAACCACCATTTACTTTTGAAGGCCCTGGAGCACCAGGACAATAGAATTGCCCCCAAACTGACCCCATTTTGGAAAGCAAACACCCCAACCTATAATCTATGAGGCATAATGAGTCTTTTGAATGGTTCATTTTTTTCCAGAAGTTTTTGGAAAATGTGGAAAAAAATGAAAACGCATTTTTTTTTACACAAAGTTGTCCATTTATCAGATATTTCCAACACATAGCATGTATGTAGCAAAGATGACACCCCAAAATACATTCTGCTACTCCTCCTGAGTATGGCGATACCACATGTGTGAGACTTTTACACAGCCTGGCCACATACAAAGGCCCAACATTGAAGTAGCACCATCAGGCGATCTACGAGCATAAATGACACATCTCATTTCTCAACCACCTATTGCATTTTTGAAGGCCCTGGAGCACCAGGACAATGGAATTGCCCCCAAAATGACCCCATTTTGGAAAGCAAACACCCCAACATATAATCTATGAGGCATAATGAGTCTTTTGAACGGTTCATTTTTTCCCAGAAGTTTTTGGAAAATGTGGAAAAAAATGAAAACGCATTTTTTTTTACACAAAGTTGTCTATTTATCAGATATTTCCAACACATAGCATGTACGTAGCAAAGATGTTACCCCAAAATACATTCTGCTACTCCTCCTGAGTATAACGATACCACATGTGTGAGACTTTTACACAGCCTGGCCACTTACAAAGGCCCAACATTGAAGTAGCATCTCCATGCGTTCTACGAGCATAAATGACACATCTCAGTTCTCAACCACCTATTACACTTTTGAAGGCCCTGGAGCACCAGGACAATGGAATTGCCCCCAAAATGACCCCATTTTGGAAAGCAAACACCCCAACGTATAATCTATGAGGCATAATGAGTCTTTTGAACGGTTCATTTTTTTCCAGAAGTTTTTGGAAAATGTGGAAAAAAATGAAAACGCATTTTTTTTTTACACAAAGTTGTCTATTTATCAGATATTTCCAACACATAGCATGTACGTAGCAAAGATAACACCCCAAAATACATTCTGCTACTCCTCCTGAGTATGGCGATACCACATGTGTGAGACTTTTTTACACAGCCTGGCCACATACAGAGGCCCAACATCCAAGTAGCACCATCAGGCTTTCTAGGAGCATAAATGACATATATAATTTCCTGGCAACCTATCATTTTTGAAAACCCTTCATATTTCTAACACATAGCATGCACATACCAAGAATTACAATCCAAAATAAATTCTATTGCAGAAAGGGTAAAAAAAAAAGCATTACCTGTGCTTTTAGTAGTATCCACAGAGGAGAGCACTGGTCCAGGCAGCAGGCAGGGAGGTGCTTAGCGACAGCAATATTAACTATCCAGGCAGCAAGCAGGAATATTGTCTATAGTCGGCACAGCACAGTCTCTAGAAATTGTCCAGGCAGAGACAGCCAGCACAGCCATAATATTGGTCCTGGTACACTATTAACTGCAGACACTCATTATTGTACCGCTCTCCAGCCCTTCATAAACATACTGCCTCCTGCTACAGCTAATTATTTGCATAGTCCAGGTAGCAGTGTGGTCCATTCATGCGACAGGCATGGGCATGGTGGCAGTAAGTCAGCAGCAGGCTGAGGGCCACAATCAGGTAAGACCTGTGCACAGGGGTAGAGGCTTCGACCCACCCAAATCTCTATGAAGCCTCCGGACTCCAGACCCTAATTCTGAAACCCGGAGAAAACAAAAATAATTGTTTTCTCCAACCGGAAAAACAATTCTGGAGCCCCTCACATATGTGAGACCCCTGTGTACTACAGTAGCAGGGCAACAGATCAGTCCAAGCAGTAGGCAAAAGCATAGTCCATAAAACAGGCCAGGGTCGGTTCACATGTAAGCAGTCCAAGCGGTAGGCAGTAGAGTAGTTGATAAAACAGGCCAGGGTCAGTTCACGTGGAGGCAGTCCAAACGGTAGGCAGAGGCATAGTCACAAAACAGGCCAGGGTCAGTTCACATGAAAGCAGTCCAAACGGTAGGCAGAGGCATAGTCAAAAAACAGGCCAGGGTCAGTTCACATGGAAGGCAGTGGCATGGTTATTTGGGAAAGAATGGAAAATGGTCAGCACAGATGATGAAAATGGGGAAATGGTTAAAAATATGGGCTAATATTTTATGGATGTATGATAAAGTTGGAAGCATTCACCAATGCAAAGGCCAGGTTGGGAGGGACACTGGGGACAATGGTAGCTGGTATCTTTTCTAAATCCTCTTTTGGTGCACACGCGACATTTTTTTTGCCGTCTTCGGCCTGCTTCAGATGGTGGAATGCTGAAGGGGAAGTGGCGCTCATGGAGTCGGCAAACAGCCTCAGAGCGAAGGTCTTCTGGGGGGGGGGTCTTTGGTGATAGATGAGGGACGTGACAACTTCTTCTATGAATTTTAGGAAGGGGGCGGGGCTTTCAATGGATTTGGTGTAGACTACGTAGGAATTGTAAATGGCCAAATGGATGAGATAAATTGCTACCTTCTTATACCAGAATCGGGACCTCCTTATTGACAAATAGGGCTGAATCATTTGATCATTAAAATCTACCCCCCCATGTAGAGATTATAATCTTGGACACATGTTGGCTTTTCAATGGGACCTTGTCTTCTTTGTACCTCAATTGCAGTGTCTTCATGGATGGTGGACATCATGTGCATGTCCCTCTTATCCTTCCACCTCAAGGCCAGCACTTCGTTGCATCTCAATGATGCTCTTTCCCCCCTTCGCAGCTTTTTGTTCGCTAAAGATTGTGGGAAGCCCTTTCTATTTTTTCTAGAGGTTCCACAGGCCAGGGTTTTTGCAGTGTATAAGTGTTTGAAAAGGGGCAGGCTGGTGTAAAAGTTGTCAACGTAAATGTGATATCCTTTGTTTAGAAGTGGGTATGCCAGGTCCCATACAATCTTTCCAGTTGTGCCCATGTAGGCCGGGCACTCAGGGGGCTGGAGCTGGGAATCTTTTCCTTCATATATGCGGAACGCATAGAAATATCCCGTGGCTCTCTCACATAGCTTGTATAACTTTACTCCGTATCTCGCCCTTTTGCTAGGAATATACTGCTTTATTCCTAGCCGGCCTGAAAAGGGTACCAGGGACTCATCGATGCAAATATTCTGATTGGGGACATAGAGTTCTGCAAATTGTTGAGAAAAGAAATTTATCAGTGGGCGAATCTTGTATAACTTGTCGTAATTTGGATGATTGTGGGGAGGGCACTGGGTGTTGTCGCTGAAGTGAAGAAAGCGCATTATCATCTTGTATCGGGACCTGGACATTAGGGCAGAATAAATGGGCATATTGTGGATAGGGTTGGCGGACCAATAGGCATGTCCTTCATTTTTTTTTGTAATCCCCATGTTTAGGGTGAGGCCCATAAACACTTTGAACTCCTCCAAATTCAGATCTCTCCACTCAAAAGGACGGGCATAGGATGATTGGGGGTTGTTGGCAATATATTGCTGGGCATACAAATTTGTCTGGTCCACAATAAATTGCAGCATAGTGTTGGGCAAAAACATATGAAAGAAATCAATCTCTGAGAAATTTCGGGTGTTGGTCTGCACACCTGGCAGTGCTGTGAACGGGGGAATAATTGGTGATGCCGAGTTGGAAGGCAGCCATATTGGGTTGGCAAGACCATCTGGCATGTATGTAGAGGCCCTGGCTCTTGGGGGGTGTGACACTCCAGTAGTTGGATTGGAATTTCCTGTGCTGGTACTCAGGCGTGATGTGGCAGGACTGGTACTGGGTCTGGGCATATGTTCCTGGGGCCTATCGCCGGCAGCAGCGCTGGTACTGGACATTTGTTCCCGGGGCCTAACGCTGGCGACAGCGCTGGTACTGGGCCTGGGAATTTGTTCCTGGGGCCTATTGGTGGTGGCAGCGCTGGTACTGGGCCTGGGAATATAATCCTGGTTTCCAGAGTGCCGTGCCCTTTTTGGAGGGACCCATTCTTCCTCCGAATCATTTGCCGATTCACTACTTGGTTCAAATGCCGAACTTGAATCAGAATCCGAATTGGAATCTGATGAGAACTCCCCGTTGCTCTCATCGGTCATGGAGAGGATCAGGAACGCCTCCTCACTGCTGTATACTCTTTTGGACATGACGCGGTGTGACAGGTGGCAGGTGACGGTCACTGATGGGCTGTGTGATGGGTGGCAGCTGACGTTCACTGATCGGTGATGACGGTGTGACAGGCGATGGTCACTGATGGGTGACAGGCCACGGACAGTTACTGGTGATGGGTGACGGTCACTAAAAGGTGACAGGTAATCGGTGATGGCTGACGGTCACTGATGGGTGACAGGTGATGGGTAAAGGGTGATGGCTGGCGGTCACTGATGGGTGACGGGTGATGGCTGGCGGTCACTGATGGGTGACGGGTGATAGCTGGCGGTCACTGATGGGTGACGGGTGATGGCTGGCGGTCACTGATGGGTGACGGCTAGCGGTCACTGATGGGTGACGGGTGAAGGCTGGCGGTCACTGATGGGTGACGGGTGATGGCTGGCGGTCACTGATAGGTGACGGGTGACAGTCACTGATGGGTGACGGCTGGCGGTCACTGATGGGTGACGGCTGGCGGTCACTGATGGGTGACGGGTGACGGCTGGCGGTCACTGGTGGGTGACGGGTGATGGCTGGCGGTCACTGATGGGTGACGGGTGATGGCTGACAGGTGCACTGCTGATGGTCACTGATTTGTGACGGGTGACAGGTGCACCGCTGATGGTCACTGATTTGTGACGGGTGACAGGTGCACCGCTGATGGTCACTGATTTGTGACGGGTGACAGGTGCACCGCTGACGGTCACTGATGGCAGTCCCTTATGTGACAGGTGCACTTTATTGGGTGACTGTGGTGACTGTTGGGTGACAGATGACAATTGGGGGGGCGATGGGACAGGTGTGGTGTTGGTGCAGACACTACAGAACACAGATCGGTAACTCACTGCTTCTGGCTCTTCTTTCCTCACACTGGAAACGGTGTGTGAGGAGAGAAGAGCTGGTAACAGCTAGTTACCACTCTGTGTTTACATTTATGTTCGGCTGTGAATGGATCACAGCCGATCACGTGGGTAAACAGCCAGCCAATGGCTGTTTACCAGCGTCGGTGACGAGTAGTGTTCCCGGGAACACTCCGCCACCGACGTGCACGCGCAGCGTGCTCGTGCGCATGCGCCGTGCACAATGGGGTGGACCTATCTGTGATCGGCCGTGACTTCATCACGGCTGATCACGTGGTAAACAGCCATGTCCAATGGCTGTTCACCTCCCTCGGTGGCGAGCGGTGTCTCCGTGACACGCCGCCACCGAAGGAACAGGGATGCGCGCGCACGATCGCGCGCATTCCCTGTTTAAATGGGAGGCCGTCATGTGACGCCCTCCCGCAACAAGAGCCGCGCCGCCTGCCCGTCAATTGACGGCTGGCGGTCGGCAAGCGGTTAAATAAATGATCACATTCCTCCTGTGAGAGGCTATGCAGAGGGGGTATGTCAGTACAAGTCTGATCATTGGAGGAGAGCAGAGATAGAGAACTGACCATGGTGTGTTCGTCTGTCTAGTGTGGTCAGAGGGACTGGCAGGAAAATCATGGATTTCACACAAAGGAAGCATAACAAAGAGAATAGGATACTTTTTTCATATAAGTACATGGTACAGCAGCCACATATCAGGAATATGAAATGCTAGGGTAACAAAACACTGTGCCTGGGTTCATACTAGCTGTGGTCGCGGGTCGCAGCAGGGGTCCAGTGTGTCCCTGTTCTCCATTTCAGGGGTGAATCGGGTCCAAATTTTTTTGCCAGAATTCGGACCTGAAATGGAGCCAAAGACACACAGGACTCTTTTCCGGTGTGGACTGTGACCACCCCAGGGCTGTGTAAACCTGCACCATTAAGAGCCAGTCACAGTCTCCTGTCATCCCAATTGGATGCAGTGTGACCCCCGCATTCAATTCACGGAAGTGTGAACCCAGCCTTAAAGTTGGATGGGTACTAATCTAACAAATATGCTGCGATACAGTAGTGACAGCAAGAATATGTCCACTTATCCTTTACCTGGCAATGTTCCTTTTAGCACAAGAAAATCTGAGGTTGAATTCCCTTCCCCCACATTGCAAGGGTTAAATTCTTTTTTTTTTGCCTAGGGAATAAGTAGTAAGGTGTACTACTTACCTTATTCCTTGCTCCAGTAGGGTCCCTCCAGTGCTGCAACTGGTCACGCAAAGCCTCCTCTCTAAGGCTTTCCTGGCTGAGGTCGCACTCATTCACGTACAGTGCAGTGTTAATAACTGCCCCATAAGACATCCCGCAGCTCAGAGTGCTGGCATCAGAGTCAGTAAAAGTGGTGGTGAGGTAAGCAATGCTCCCCTAGACATAAAGAACATATAAAGTGGAATTCCACCCGTTTTTTAGTTTATTAAAAATCAGCAGCTACAAAAAGCATAGCTGCTGACTTTTAATAAACAGACACTTACCTGCCGCATGGCCAGTGATAGCTCCTCTCCCCCACCTCTCCTCGGCGCCGTCATGGTAACTGTGGGCACCCGGCTGTGACAGCTTACAGCTTCACGGCCGGGCGCGCACTGCGCATGCGCGAGTCGCGCTGCTCTCTCCTATTGGCCAGCCGAACTTCTGGGACCTGAGTAACGTCCCAGACGATTGCTGGCAAGGAGGGGCCGTCTAGGGCGAGAGGAGTCGCCTATTCGGCCGAAGATAGGAAGCAGGAAGTCCCATGAAAAAAAAAAGGTACACACTCTCCCCCCCCCGACAAAAAATGACATGCCAAATGTGGCATGTCAGGGGGCAAGGAGTGCTTAAAGCAGAAGTTCCACTTTTGGGTGGAACTCCACTTTAAACCTTCCTGTGTGTGTGTGTGGGAGGGGGGCACTGCAAGCTCTGGCCCTAAGCTGGGCTTTAAGCAAAAATCATTAAAAGTTTGCAGAGTATCAGGAACAAATTCAGGTAGGCTTTTGCCATTACCAAAGCTGTACAATAACATTACCATATGGTGCCATGCATCACATCATCTCTAAATCTTGGCTTGGCTGAGCAAAGGTTTTCTCTAGCCTAGAAAGTAATATTGCCTCAGTGATAAGATGTGCAAGGTAGGGAGGCTTTAGATAATACATGACTTAGATAGCTATCCCTGAAGCTGGCAAAAGAGGGATTGAAATTCGACCGGTTCAGCAGGAACTGGCCGTATGTCGATCCATATATGTTCACAGTCGACTTCTATTGAAAACTTCTGTTGGAAAACTTCTCGTTCAGCCAGCCGCAGACGCCAATCACTGCATTCTGACAGTGGAGGAGTCCCACTGTCTTTGTCTGTCATGTTTGTACTTTTATTTACAACCTAATAAATATGATTGAAATGGAAAATCTGAAAGTGGCTCCAATCTTTCTCTACTCTATAGAGAACTAAAAAGAAAAAAAAACGTTGGCTTTAGATATGCTTGAGATTGAATAAAATGGGTGTAGCTGTGCATAGTAACCAATCATCTTCTAGGTTTAATTGGCAAAGCTTAATTGAATAAGCTTCATCAGATTCTGTATGCTCCAGTTTTAGTAAATTGCCCCCTTTTAAAGGGTAACTCAACTTTCATGGGGAAAAAAAATATAAAAAAAAAAAATATATAGCATATACAATTGGGGCACAAGTCATATTGTAATTAAATGTTATTAAAAATTACCTTTCTTTTTCAATCTACAGCTCTGTATTTTTCTGTAAAGTGCAATGCAATATAGCTAACTGAAGGTGTTCTGTACACGGAATGTGTACAAAACGCCCCCCCCCAGAAACACAATTTCCTGCTTGTGTGATTGGCTCACTGATTTTCCCAGAAGTCCACACTAAGATACAAGTCAGATTTTTGCCATCCCCTGCAACAAAAATATCATTTTTGGTAAGATACTCTCAATAGGAAATAACATCTAAAGCAATGCAGACCCTGCAATTGTCCCCATTAGAGCCCTGATTCTGCAGCAGCTGGTTGATAATTTGACTCGCTCAGCAAATGGATACAGACAAACACAGGGATTTCTTCAGAATAACAAAAAGGTAGGAATCAGCAACACAATTTGTTAAAATCCTTGCATTATACATACAGTAGATCATCCTGAGGGGAATGTTTTTTTCGCAACAATAGTGGAGTTACTCTTCTGTAACCTTTTCTCCAGTCCAACATACCAGACTTTTAATCATCCATGTAAAACAAAACTAAGAATACACTGCCAAGTTTTGTATTACCTTAACTGATTTATTAACAGTTCTACTACCTGGTACAAAATATGGATGTGGAGGGGGTGGATGTGGTGCCTGCACTGTGATGGTGTCTGTGATTCATCCAGTCACCAAGAAGATTCAGTATCCTTCAATACCTTTATGGCTATTACAATCTTTGTAATGTATATCTCCAGCATGAATAACATTTGTGACATGATATTCTGATTTTTACATCATTAAGAGGGACGGATTTGTAAGAATTTCAGCTGGCACAGCTTTGTATTTTTTATGTTGCAACTGTGAGCTTTTTAAAGGGAATTTGTCATATATAATGCGCAACAAAACAGGGACATAGAATTGCCATGCAGCTCTTCACTAATCTGATAAAGTGATATTTCTGCTGGGTCCTTTAATGTCTAAGTTAGTGTATTAATGTTTTACAATATAAAATTCATCATGGGCACAGATATGTCACATGGGGGTTGCTTTATTAAAGGCAAACAAACAGGAGGATTTACTAAAACTGCTGCACTTGGAATCTGGTGCAGCTGTGCATGGTAGCCAATCCACTTCTAACTTCAGCTTGTTCAATTAAGCTTTGGCAATAACATCTGGAAGCTGATTGGTTTCTATGCAGAGTTGCACCAGAGTTTGCGCTATCCAGTTTTAGTAAATAACCCCCAAACTCTGCAAGTGCAGTTGCTCCAGAGCTTAGTAAAAGAGGTAAAGCTTCATTTCGCGAAGAATACCCAATTACGTGAAAGGAAAATTAAACAGCATTTTTGCTTGCACATGATTGGATAATAGAAGTTGCTTGCACATGATTGGATAATATTATTAACAAAGCTCTGGAGCAGCTGCACTTGCAGAGTGCAACTACACTTTACAAAGTGCACAGTCTATTTGCCTTTAGTAAATCGACCCCATATTCTCCAGCATCCAGGCACAGAGTACTCTACCTACATGTATTTTCTGTACAGATAATAGGCTGCTCTGTGTTGGAGCTGTAAATAAAAGATGTTAAAAAATATATAGTGTCTCATTGCTGATAACTCGACAGCATGCATTAAGAATTTTAAAGGAAGTGTATAATTGTTGCAACTATTTCTTAGCTATAGATGCTAAAGAGATCTGTTTGATAATACATTATCAATGTTTGTTATTCTATGTATAGTTTGTAATTACAACCCCAATTCCAAAAAAAAAGGTTGGGACGCTGTGTAAAATCTACATAAAAAACAGAATGCAACGATTTGCAAATCTCATAAACCCATATTTTATTCACAATAGAAAATAGCAAAATATCAAATGTTTAAGAGAAAAATAAATTAGGAAAAAAATAAGGTAATTTTGAAACTGATGGCAGCAATGCATCTCAAAAAAGTTGGGACAGGGCAACAAAAAGCTGGCAAAGTACAACCCCAGTTCCAATAAAAGTTGGAACAGGGCCATGTTCACCATGGTGTAGCATCCGCACTTCTTTTAACCCATTCTATGACAAAAAAGGAAGGTTGGGACTTTGATTGAGGTTCAAGACATGGTGGAGATGCGTTTGAAAATCACATGTTTATTAACATGGAGAATGTGTGGATGTATATACATGGGTCATGGGATAGCGCATAATGTACCTATACAACATGGACACAAGCAGCACATAATTCACATCAACTTGGAAACTCATGACAATACATACATACATACATACATACATACACATATATATAACATGGTACATCAAGGATGCGAAATAGTGTCAATTTAAGAACACATGACAGTGATATTTATTGAGCAATTCCCATGAGTCCATATATGTAAACACATATCTAAATGCGGCATGATTGCATAAAAGTGGCATAGTATGGATGCATGGAAGCACAATGGGTAGGGGGAACAGTTGATGAAGTAGGTTGCTAGAAGTGGTGTAGGTCAGCATCCTATATTGTCTGACGCGTTTCGTGTTTACACACATTAGGGGTGGACGCTCCCAAACATCTAAAATATATATATATATATAAAAAGGAAACGGCAATTGAGCCCATCCAAAGTACTTACATGTGAAGAGTAGTATGTGGTAGGGGTGTAGTGGATATGAGGCCAAAGCAAACAAAAAGGTGTCCGTCCCGGAAGCTGGGGTATATTGGGGCCGCGTGTAGCTGGGGCATATAGCACAGAGCTACCTCATAACAGGTGGATCACTCTGTATCATAAGCCATGGTACAGGGGGAGGGTGGAAAAAACTGCCATAGGATCTGCATAAATGAATGAAAATCTGTATTAGGTATTGATATAACACTGAATAAATTCAGTGATATGGTAACTACCATTAAAATTACCTTGATATGCATAGAGAAATGAAGAGTCCTTCTGCAGTGTGGTATGTACCATGCTGTGAAATTAGTGACTGTGTGCAAATGGCATGTTATAAACATGCCGCACATTGGCTCCTACCGATGTCACGCCGGCTCGGCACGTGTGGGGAGGGGCTTCGGTGGAAGAGCACCGCCCCCCGGCAGGGGATGACCCTCCCAGCTTGTGACGGCCACGCCCCACGTGGTGACGCACATAGTGACGTCACGCGTGAGGCACGTGGTGTGGCGTCGATGCGCTGTGGGTGCCGCCCCAGATCCCCAAACCCCCACCTCAATGGGCTGGAGGGAGGGGGAAGAGGGAAGCACACGGAGTGCATCACAGTTTCCGGGATGGAACAACAAAGGGATGCCTAGGCTCCATGGGAACCAATCAGCCAAACACAGTAAATTGCCGCATGACTACCTGGACATGGGAAACATGTTCCAAGTAAGGCAGGGCCCCAAGGTAGTGCATAACCGTGTGGAGCCAAACAGCCTCCACCTGAGCGACAGGGGAATGCTGTCAACTCTGTCAAAGAACCTCCATCCCTATAGGCAACAAAAGAGGAGAGAGGGGGCTGTGTGATAACACAGGTGGGACTTTAAATGAGGCGCACATAGGTGTGCCTCCATCCCTGGTACAAAGTGACAAAAAAGAAAGGTTGGGACTTTGATTGAGGTTCAAGACACGGTGGAGATGCATTTGAAAATCACATGTTTATTAACATGGAGAATGTGTGGATGTATATACATGGGTTCTATGGCCCCATTCTTGCCCGAGCATTTGCTGCTCTAAAGCCTGGATATATCTTTCAGCAATGATGGTGCCTTTCCAGTTGTGCAAGCTGCCCATTCCATACACACTAATGCACCTCCATACCATAAGAGATGCAGGCTATTGAACTAAGTGCCGCTAACAAGCTGGAAGGTCCCTCTCCTTTTTAGTCCAAAGGACGCGGATCCCATGGTTGCCAAAAAGAATGTCAACTTTTGACTTGTCTGACATCAGAACAATTTTCCACATTGCAACAGACCATTTTAAATGAGCTTTGGCCCAGAGATTCTTCTTTGCATGATGGAGCTTTACCTTGCATTTTTGGATGGCACAGTGAACTGTGTTCACAGACAATGATTTTTTTTAAGTATTCCTGAGCCCATACAGTGATGTCCATCACAGAATCACTCCTTTTTTTTAATGCAGTGCCCTCTGAGGGCCCGAAGATCACAGGCATCCATTATTGCATTTAATTTCAGCGCACTGAGATTTGGAATCATTTATGATTTTATGTACTGTAGGTGATGACGTATTCAAAGTCTTTCCAGTTTTTTGTTGAAGAGCATTATTCTTAAATTGTTCAACAATTTTTGAAGCAGGTTTTCACAGATTGGTGAACCTCTGCCCATCTTTAATTCTGAGACACTCAGGCTGGGTTCACACTTGTGCGATGCGGGTTCCTGCATCGCACCTGAATCACATCCGGTGGGAGCCAAGATATGCTTCCTACACTTTGGGAAATACGAAATTCTTTTACTAATAACATATCCACTATAGATATGTTGGTAGAGCGCTGGATCCGAAGCTGGAGGAATAAAGCTAATGATCTGAATGATCTGAGGCAGCTCTCTGTCAGTTGGGGTATCGTTGGAAAGCACTGGAATAGTCCATGCAGTGTAAGGAAAGCAAAAATGCCAAACAAATTGTGTAAGTCCAGGAAAATCTTTATTTACCATGACAATTGATCACAAGAATAAGCCAACAAAATTCGGAGGCTCCGCTCTCCATCAGGGCTTAGAAAAATAATAATGTAAAATAAAAACTACGTAAAATGTCTTAATACAACACATAGATGCATTATTGTATACAAGGATTGTATTATACTATATAGGATAACCATGGTTCATATGCTATATGACAAGTCATCAGAAGGAGTGATAGCAAATAGGTTGTATAAATGAATGATTATATCTATCTCACAAAAGTGAGTACACCCCTCACATTTTTTGTAAATATTTTATTATATCTTTTCATCTGATCAATACTGAAGAAATGACACTTTGCTACAATTATTATTATTATTGTTATTCATGATTTATATAGCGCCAACAGTTTACGCAGCGCTTTACAATGTATAGGGGGTCAACACAATTACAGTACAGTTCAATACAAAAGGTACAGGAGGGCCCTGCTTGTAGAGTCTACATTCTAAAGGGAGGGGGTGGTGGTACAAAAGGTAATAGCTGCAGAGAATGATTTGATGGGGGTGCCACGGGGACAGTTGTTAGTTGGGTGTGGGATAGGCTTCCCTGAATAAATTAGTTTTTAGGGATCTCCTAAAGGTGGACACGGTAGGGGCTGATCGGACATACTGGGGCAGGGAGTTCCAGAGGATGGGAGAGGCTCTGGAGAAGTCCTGAAGGCGAGCATGGGAGGAGGTAACAAAGGAGCTAGAGAGCAGGAGGTCCTGGGAGGAGCGGAGGGGACGATTTGGGCGATATCTGTAGATGAGGTTGTCGATGTAGATGGGGGAGATGTGGTGAATGGCCTTGTATGTTATGGTTAGCATTTTGAATTTTACACGGTGGGGTAGGGGAAGCCAGTGAAGGGATTGGCAGAGAGGAGTAGCAGTCATGGATCGGTTAGTGAGGTGTATTAGTCTAGCAGCAGAATTCATAATAGACTGAAGGGGGGATAGCCTGCTTAAGGGTAGGCCATTAAGGAGAGGGTTACAGTAGTCAAGGCAGGAAATAATCAAGGAGTGAATAAGTTGCTTTGTGGTGTCATTAGTCAGGAAGGGGCAAATTCTGGAGATGTTGCGGAGGTTAAGGCAGCAGGATTTAGCCAGTGATTGGATATGGGGGCTGAGGGAGAGGTCAGAGTCAAGAATTACACCCAGGACCCTGGCATGTGTGGAGGGACCAAGGGACCAATGGTTGTGCTGTTGATCTTAATAGTAAAGTCATTTGGGGGGGGCCGGGAAGGAGGAAATATAACAATCTCAGTTTTAGAAAGACTGAGTTTGAGGACATGGTTTGACATCCATATCAATATGTCATTCAGTAAGTTTGAGATCTGTGAGGAGTTCGAGGGGGTGAGTTGAGGCATGGAGAGATAGATCTGGGTGTCGTCGGCATAGGAGGTGGTATTGGAAGCCCATGGGAGGTTATCAACTGGCCCAGGAATAGGTATAGAGCTACAATGTAATGTAGTGAGTGTACAGCTTGTATATCAGTGTAAATGTGCTGTCTCTTCAAAATAACTCAACACACAACCATTAATGTCTAAACCGCTGGCAACAAAAGTGAGTACACCCATAAGTGAAAATGTCCAAATTGGGCTCAAAGTGTCAATATTTTGTGTGGCCACCATGATTTTCCAGCACTTCCTTCACCTTCTTGGGCATGGAGTTCGCCAGAGCTTCACAGTCCTCTTCCACTCCTCTATGATGACATCACTGGGCTGGTGGATGTTAGAGACCTTGCGCTCCTCCACCTTCCATTTTGAGGATGCCCCGCAGATGCTCAATAGTGTTTAGGTCTGGAGACATGCTTGGCCAGTCCATTACCTTTACCCTCAGCTTCTTTAGCAAGGCAGTGTTCATGTTGGAGGTGTGTTTGGGGTCGTTTCATGTTGGAATACTGCCCTGCGGCCCAGTCTCTGAAGGGAGGGGATCATTCTCTGCTTCATTATGTCACAGTACATGTTGCCATTCATGGTTCCCTCAATAAACTGTAGCTCCCTAGTGCCTGCAGCACTAATGCAGCCCCAGACCATGACGCTCCCACCACCCTGCTTATTGTAGGCAAGGCACACTTGTTTTTGTACTCATCACCTGGTTGCCGCCACACAGGCTTGACAACATCTGAACCAATTAAGTTTATCTTGGTCTCATCAGACCACAGGACATGGTTCCAGTAATACATGTCCTTAGTCTGCTTGTCTTTAGCAAACGGTTTGCAGGCTTTCTTGTGCATCATATTTAGAAGAGGCTTCCTTCTGTGATGACAGCCATGCAGGCCAATTTGATGCAGTGTGCGGTGTATGGTCTGAGCACTGACAGGCTGACCCCCCACCCCTTCAACCTCTGCAGCAATGCTGGCAGCACTTATACGTCTATTTCCCATTGACAACCTCTGGATATGATGCTGAGCACGTGCACTCAAGTTCTTTGGTCGACCATGGTGAAGCCTGTTCTGAGTGGAACCTGTTGTCAGAAACCATGAATCAGGCTGAGAGAGAAGTACAGGTAAATCACACTAGTATAATAATAATAATTAATAATAAAAAGGTAAACAGAGTAAACGTAGTCAAAACATAGCCAGAGTTCAGGAACCTGGAATGGATAGTCAGACAAGCCAAAACGTCAAGGAGCCAGAGATGAGCGTAGTAGAACAGCAAGCAGGATCTGGAGCCAGAAGGAATGTCAGCCAAACAAGTCTTTAACATGAACACAGGAGAACCCTCTAGAGATGTGACCAAGGCGAAGGCAGAGATCATCTGGGCTGGACGGCTTAAGTAGGCAGGACTGATGAGCAGGATATCATCAGCAGGTGAGTCACTGTGGAGAGAAAGGAGCTGGCAATTAGCCAACAGCTGAGTGGCCAGCTTTGAGAAAGAAGGGCTGAGCCCAGGCCTGACACCTGCCCTGTTAAACCGCTAAATGGTCTTGTCCACTGTGCTGCAGCTCAGTTTTAGGGTCTTGGCAATCCTCTTATAGCCCAGGCCATCTTTATGTAGAGCAACAATTCTTTTTTTCAGAGAGTTCTTTGCCATGAGGTGCCATGTTGAACTTCCAGTGACCAGTATGAGAGAGTGAGAACGATAACACCAAATTTAACACACCTGCTCCCCAGTCACACCTGAGACCTTGTAACACTAACGAGTCACATGACATTGGGGAGGGAAAATGGTTAATTGGGCCCAATTTGGACATTTGCACTTAGGGGTGTACTCACTTTTGTTGCCAGCGGTTTAGACATTAATGGCTGTGTGTTAAGGTATTTTGAGGTGACAGCAAATTTACACTGTTATACAAGCTGTATAATCACTACTTTACATTGTAGCAAAGTGTCATTTCTTCAGTGTTATCACACGAAAAGATATAATAAAATATTTACAAAAATGTGAGGGTGTACTCACTTTTGTGAGATCCTGTATATGTTCCATTGACTATCATTGTCAGATATATATGTATGTATCTGATTTTTAATTATATAATTTTGTTCATTGAGATTACCCTGTTTATCACTCTTTACAATTGGGTTCAACCATACAACCATTTGACTACATTATTTTACACTTTTCATTGATTATTGTTAGAATTTACTATTCTATTTACAATAATTTCTTAAATATATACTATTTCATAACCATTACTCTACCACATCTTATTTGATTGTGTCAATTTGTATCACTCTTTGTGAAATGTAAACCAATAGTATGTTGTTTTTTTTTTTTTTTTTTTTAATAGAGAAGTTGTTTTGATTTTATTTTAATTTTATATTACATAATGATTATTGTATATAAAGAGTATATTATATAAACTCTGTATAATAATAATATCTCCAACAGTTTGCGCAGCGCTTTACAACATGAGGCCAGTTACAATTCAATACAGGAGGAATCAGAGGGCCCTGCTCCTTAAAGCTTAAAATTTTAATATGATCTTTCTATACAATAATAAATCTATGTTTTGTATTAAAATATTTCAATACTCAGAGATTTTTGATAAAGGGCTGATAAAGGGGGAAGTTTAGGCTCCTGAAATGTGTTGGCTTGCTTTTGTGACCACTTGTCGCACTAACTAAAGATTTGAACAATTTACACAGTTGTTTTGCTGCTCTAACTATCCTTATACTTCTTAGACTAAAAATATATTTGGGAGGCATGCGTGACTGTGAACAAGAGGGTTTGTTTCCAGAATAATGCATTTGTTATACAACAGGAAAAACAAGGTTTTACATTGAGTTTGTTTTACAAGGGATGTATTACATAACTTTTCAGTTCACTTTTTGGCATGTGATGACAAGTGTGCATTTTCAGGCATTGTGAGTTTATACCAGAGTATCGCATTTCAGCACCATTCTTAACTCATTCAAGCCATTATTCAGCCAATGCCTGCCTGCTGCCAATATGTATGCTACAAGGAGCTGCAGTAACCACTGTAGAAGGAATTGGAAGTACAACCACCAGACTGCATCCCGTACAGGTAATATATCAATATATCTGTTAAAATATACCAGGACTGGATAATGAAACTTGGATAAAAGTAAACATAAAACAAAGAAACGTGTAAAAATTACACATATCATCCAGCGCTCCTCTGACTAATGTATTGACAATTAGTCCATTGATAAACACACTAAAATTCTGTGGTAAAACATTAATTATAGCAATAGTAGATTAGGCTGTATCAATATTCATGCTGCCATCTGCATAGCTTCACACCTATCATCCAGAAACTTCTCCAGTTCCCTGAATACAGAGGAAGCTATAGACCAGACTGGCAGTACAAAAAGGAATGCATGCATAAATCAAGACAAATGAATATAGAATTCATCAGAGAATCAGTTCATTCTACAAGCTAAAAGACCATTTGTAGGCAAGTATAACATTTTAAATGAAAACTGTTATTAAAAGAAACCCAAAGGCTGTAATTTCTGGCTTCTTTCTTTCTGAAAACGGCAGTTGCCTGTTGTCTGTTTTTGATACACTTTGATAAAGTGACCCATAACAAGCATGCAAGCCAAAGTGAAGTTTGAACATCTAACCTGTATTCTAGTTCTGGGTCATAAACTATACTAAAGTCATCGGATCAGTATGGCATCATTATGTTGGTGAAGGTGGAGGCTAGAGTGTTTATTCTGTGAAAAAGGGGATTCGGAAAGCCCTGTACTTTCAGAGATGCAAATAATTATTATGTATTTCTACAGGAGCCCATTTTTATATGGGGATAGGAGCTTGTGAAAGGTGAGGTGAGATGCTTTAATCAAACTAGCCACACCCCTAAATAAATTAGTCATCTACATTTTTCCATGTCTTGCAAAGCACGATTCTACTGAATCCCCCTGGTTCCTTCTCTCTAGGCTGGCATTTCTGAGACCACATGCCCTTTTTCTTTTTTGCTGTCACGGGCTGTAAGGCTGGGTTCACACTATCTTTGCATGCGGCTTACAGTAGGGGTCCCTGATGTGTCCCCGTTCACCATTTCAGGTCCGATTTCACCCCGAATTCTTGGCTGAATTTGGACCTGAAATGGACCAAATGACACACAGAGCTCCTGTGCAAATTTGCATATGTGAACTGGCTCCATAGAGAGGCGGTCAAAATCTCCTGCTATTGCGAATTGGATGCGGCACACCCACAGCCAATTCGCCATAGTGTGAACCCAGCCTAAATCATCAGTGGAAAATCACTTGTTTTAGCAAACATTTTAACAAATTTTTCACAGACAGCAGCCTATTATCTGCATTAAAGTTGAATGGAGTCAGACCTCTTGACACTAGCAAATTCAGCATGACAGCACCCAGGATGAGATTATTACTACACTATAATGTTAATCTGTCACTTTGCCTATTACAGTGGAACTAAAGTATATTTTATTTTCTTTAATTGAAAACACTTGTAAAATTTAAATAAAAAGAATTCCAAATATGCACACAAAGAAATGTTTTAGAACAGTGCTGAGGGAAATTGTGTAATTTACAAATTCTGCAACTACGTGATAATATTGAAATTTTGATGCAAAATTCAGTTCACTCAATCTCCAAACACGTCTAGTCTAAACCATTGTTTCAATTTAAGTAGACATCCCCATTGAAGTCTTTTAAGCTGGCCATAGATGGATCTAGATTTGACCGGTTCAGCAAAGATCAGCCGAATTACAATCCATCTATAGCCATTTCTGTGCCAGAAAAGTCCATCTTAAGCTGGCCATACACCTATAGACTACACAGTTTAGTGAACATGGAGAAATCTGTTGCACTTTTTCCATCTAACCATAGAAAATCTGCAGATAATCTATAGGTATATGGCCAGCTTTAAGGTCAACTTCTCTAGAACCGGCTTGATGAGAAAAATTTCCTATGAAAGTCTGCTGCAGTACTGATCAGTGTATTCTGACAGCAGTGGTGTCCTGCTTTCAGAATGCAATAATACAGTGGGGATTATTTCTCCATCCACCTTACTTGTGTGCATGGGAGAATACGTTCAGTTTTCTTTTGATCAGTCTTGGCTGATCAAGAAAAATGCTTCTGTTCAGGAAATAGGCTTAATTCACAAAACTTTACCACAAAGATAAAGGTCTTTATTTCCCTCCATGTGGCTGTAATATTAATTTCTCATTGTACTCAGCTAAAAAGAAGAATCCTTATGCTGGAGAATTAGCTTTAAGAATTGAATTTCATGCAAAGCCAAGGGACAAGGCTTGAATACTGAGGTGAACTGGCATTATGGCAGACATTTTGCACCGATGTTTCCAGTAAAGGCTATTTCTTGCACTTTACACCTATCCCCCAATTTTACTGCTCATAAAGATTTCTGGAAGTTCTTTTTAAAAGTTGAAACAACATTTTGGCTATTTTTAAAACTATGATTTTAATCTTAGACATTTGCCTGAAAAAAATTTGATATTGACTCTCAAAAGAATACTAAAAAATAATAATTGTGTTTATTTTTCTCTGGAGTTCAACCACACATTTCATACACACACATATGCACACACTTTCTCCAACTTTAATATTTTCCCTGCAACCTTTATACAAAGTGAGATGTTAATCACTCTATACATGCTCTGAAACCTGTTAATCATTACTGGATGCAGAATGTTCTGTAGCACAGAAACATATTAGTATGCTAAATTATTAGTTTTACCTTACAGTACAGACCACAAAAGAATCTGCAGTATATAGGGTTCAGAGGATCAGGTAGAAGGAGGAGAAAATACAATCAAACTCATAAATAGATTAAGAGGATTTAAAGTGAACCAAGTTAAAGTAAGATTAGCTCATCTAGTACTATAGTTGTTGATGACTTCAAAATAAAGAGTGTGATTTTTTTTTTCAATGTTTTTTTAGATATACAGTACATGTAAAATAGAAAAGCATGATCTTGATAATGTTATCAATGTATGTTAATGTTCTAAAAGTTTTTGTTTTAACTATAAATATTATGTTACTTATGCAGGTTCTGCTTCCTGTATTGCATTGTTAAACAGCAGCTAATGCTTTACTGCTTTTTCTAACAATAAAATTAAACAAGTTGGCTGGTGTCTATGAATACCTGATGGCGGTGATGAATGGAAGGAAAAAAGACAAGTGTCAGTGGTTACTAGAAAAGAAAAAAAAATCCTGGCATCAGTGTCCATGTAGGAATAACTAGTGTTAGTAGGGTGGAGGAAAAAAAAAAAAAGAACCAATTCATATCAGTGGGGTAAAAAGGAAAATGCTAGTGTCATGGGGGGGCATGGGGGGTGGGCGAGACATTGGTGAGGAGTTTTATGAACTGCTGATTTACCGTGCACTCTAGTGAGTGCTTTTTCTCCAGAGACTATGCAATTACTGCAGGGTAGGAAATCACTCTGTCGGTCCGTTTGTGCAAAGCATTGGAGATGGGTGTCTGAGTGTTCTGGAGCTCCCTTCTGGGACACTGGCCACAGAATGTGGGATTTTGTTAAATCCTGGGACAGACTAATGGAATCTGGGACATTGGGGGTGGGGTATGCATATCAACAATGACTATCTGAACTAGCCCAGGTATCTTTCTTTAACTTGCATCTTATTTCTGGCACATTAATATACATTGTAAGCAGGAAGGGGGAAATGAGCAGAAGAACCTACATAAGAGTGGCAGCTGGTACGCTCATTTTTTTTTGGAGAGGGGCAGCAAACAAACCACACGACCCCCCCTTTTTATTCCTCTAAACCCTTCTCCCCCCCATCGTTCGGTTGGTCGATCGGCGGACAAACCCCCCGTCGATCGCCCGTCCATCAGCCCCGGCACTTACCCAATCCGAGCTGCTTCCCCCTGCGTTTCCTCCTCGGCTCCCTCTCTGCTCCTGGCCAATATGATCGCTTCTCCTCCCAGCCAATCGGGTCTTAAGACCGGCTCCCTGATTGGCTGGGAGGAGAAGCAGGAAGACCATAGCAAATATTTTTTTTTTTTTAAGCCAATTAGAGCTCTAATTATGTGCTACAAAAAAAACATTGAAATCCATACATCCGGCACCCTGCATGTAGATTAGGGGCTGGGTGCATGGATTAGGGGAGCAGCTCTCCTGCGCCCCTAATGGAGCGGTCGCCACTTAAAAAGCACTTTGGGGTTTACCTATGTAGACCAAAGCAAGCAGTTCACTTTAAACAAAACTTAAAGTAACCAACAACGATACTCAGATAAAGAAAAAAAAAAAAAAAGAAAAAAATTTTACTATTAAATAATTATTTCTTATGTCCCTTTAGTTCACTCACACATTCATACATATACATCATGTTGAAGGAGACTTTTTTTTTGCAGGAGAGAATAGCAAAAGCCCATGGATCTCAGTGCGGGTTCTGCACCCCTGGAATGGTGATGTCCATGTACAGCTTACTGAGAAACCACCCTGAACCCACCATGGAGCTGATTCATGAAGCCCTGGGAGGTATGAGAACTGCCCCTATTTTTAGTGCTTGAAGATAAGAAAAAAAGAAACAGTTCCATGAGCAGGACTGCAGAAACTGTTGTATTGTAAAGGTGAACCAATGCAAACCTGTGGCCACCAGCAAATATTTAATCTGGCAGTCACCTTGGTCTCCACCACCCCTTGTACTTTACAGTAAGCACACCAGTGTTACTTTAATCAGTGTAAAAGCACGAGACAGGGATGTGGCTAAGCCAATCACAATGGAAGCAGGCCACCGTTTTCATAACACAGCAATATAGGTTTCTGGCATATGAGAACCACCTAGTATCAAAACATTCGTTAAATACCCATACTGATTAGAGTTTCTACTGTTACATGGTGTTCAGGTTTTTTTCTACTTCAGTTATTTTGGAAAAAAATGTGGCTTCTGCTCCAAAATAATCTTTAAAATGATACTCTAGGTATACAAAAAAAAATACAATTTATTAATTTATGTATTCTTACTTACAACTTGCTTAGGATTTCTTAAATTGGTGTTTTTTTCTATGCTGATTATTGGGTTCTTTTCTCATATTGAGTGCACCTAGAAAGAAATAGTGGCATAACTTTGCTTTTTGAGCACACCACTGATCAACTTGTCAGACATGACATGGTGATCACATGACTTTGTTGATAAATAAAGCCATGTCACTGACAAGCGAAACCAGAGTGTCAGCATCATATCCATACAACTAGCATTTCCAGAAGGAAAAGTCAGCAATAAATGCTTGCTGATTTCTTTCAAGGTAGGTTTTCTTTAAATTGTCAGTTAAGCTGCAGACATTGGTGAATGATGGTTCATTCAGATAAATGCTACCTAGAGTGTAAGTAAACCCCCTTATCGTTTTCAGCCAAGGAAGCTGCCATCCTTGCCTCCGTTTAATCTACAACTGCCATGATGCTGCACATGTGATCAGTTATGACACCAGCCATTGGATGGTTTGACAGTTTGCTTGAGAGCACAACCAATGGGAGTGTTACGTGCTGGAAATGAAAAACTGTTTTATGGATGGGTTTACTTCCGATTTAAGGCACATCAACATCTTTAAGTCTTGCTTAAAACATTTTGTACTTGAATACATGACTTAACAGCAAAAAAAAAAAATGGCTTAACTTTATTTCACAAAACTATAATTACTCCTGCCTTTTTTCCAGGTAATCTGTGTCGCTGTACTGGATACAGGCCAATCCTGGATGGCTGCATGACCTTCTGCAGTGTAAGCAATGTGGAAAGAATCAATTCCTTGAAATGTACTTCCCGTATTAGAAAACTTACTGTGATGGCAAACAATTATGTAGCTACAGAATTTACTAATACCAAATATAACTTATTTACCTGCCCTTTTTCTGTGTCCTCCAATTAGGCATTTATAGCAATACATAAGAAACGTTTTTGTTGGGGTGTTGGAAGAACATTTATGGAAAACATACAGAAAAGCTTGTATGCAACATGCACATTTGGTACATTTATTGTCACCTTACCTGTGCAGGGCAAAGTGACCGTGTTTCTGCAAAGGTCATCCCCCAACTCCCATAGACCCCTTTCACAAAAAAAAAAAAAAAAAGCCACTTTTTTCCTGATCTGGCTATCTATGCATTGTTGTCTATGGAACCATACAGATAATTGCATAAAGATGATTAATAGAGCAATGAGTACTGAGCCGTAAAACAAAAATAGAAAATTTTACGCTTGAGTGCAGTAATTTACGTGTGTTTGCACGCCTATACTCATGTTTATGCATAAATTGCAATATTGCCGAAGAAAAATTTTACACTTGTATACACTTATGCACCTTTGCTCCTCTGCAGCCAGAGAGAATACCCAGCATTATACAGGGACCACAATTTGCACATTGCTTACAATATAAAAAGGAAACAGTAAAGTTATAATACAATTCATGACTAGAGAGTTAGGCCCCTTGCACACAGGCATCATACTTTACTGAGATTTACTCAGGAACTTGTTGACAGAAAGTTCCTGAGTAAAAAAAAAAACAAAAAAAAAACTGTAAAGACCTTGAGTAATGTTGCGTAAAGAAGAGTAAATGTGAGCAAGCGTATACAGTACAGGAGTAAGATTTTTCTTCATTGTAAGTGTTGCAATAAACACATGTATGCACGTAACTTACTGGACTCAAATGTAAATTTTTCTATTTTTGCTTTACGGCTTTGTACTCATCTCTTGCTCTGTTACTGATGTTTACGCAGCTGTGTGTATGGCTCCTTAGATAACAATGCATCTACTGTATATCCAGATCAGTAAAAAACATGGCATTTCTTACTCCCATGTGCAAAACGCCTTAGTCTGAGGATACACCTTTTCAGAGACATTGTAATTTTGTCTTGTATGGGCACATTTATATATTGCACAATTTTGCCAGTAATAAAATCTCCTTTGGTGATTGAGCAATATGGTGTCCACAATAATTTTACCAAATAGCCAGTGATTTGGCTATTCGAAAAAAAACAAATAGGAAGCATGGAGAAACCTCCCCAAAGGGTTCACATATAGCAATTAAACCACAAAAGTTTTCATTTTAACTCTGTCTTACGCTGTCCTAAACTAAAACAAATGGATGGTATTTTAATTCGAAGGTTATCAAGGCCAATCTACAAGTCTAATTGCCTTTTATTTTAAAGACTGCATGTCTTACACCAAGTACTCAGTGTAACAGAAAACCACTACATTTAAACCTTAGAATACTATTATACAGGATTTAAGATAATCGCCAACAGTTTACAGTATAAAAGGGAGACAATACAGGTATAATACAAATAAAATACAAGAGGATTAAGAGGGCCCTGCTCAGAAGAGCTTACAATCTAATAGGATAAGATTAATGTTTTATTTTTTTATTTTTATTTATTTTTTTAGAAGAAAGATTGCTGTCAGCTGCAGAAAAATCAGACTTCTTGTGTGAATGAAGATATAAACAATGCTAATGAAGTAAATGGTCTACAAGAAATGAACAACTCTGTTCCTTATGTGTCTGGAAATGTAAGACAATTCATGGTTTTCTCTTATCCATAGAAACACATAATTTATTTGGTTTTAATTGTTTGTCCACCAAGCTGCATGCATATATTGCTTCTAGATAAAAGTAGCACCATTCTCTGAAATTAATGATGATATCAAGGTATTGACAGCTTAATCTGTACAGGATTTGTCAGAACTTTCCCTTACTGTTCATAATAAAATGGCGCTACTCTCCATCTATTTCTCTTGAAAAAAAAAAAAGTAATAGTTGGGTCACAGTGACCCCTGAACCTATGTACCCTCTGTGATATTTAACAATTGTGTGTGCAAAATTATATTTCCTTGGAAAGCCTGGTGCTGATGGCTCCCAATCTTTGTCTAAGATGCAGGCATTTGCCATCTGGTGGCTTCAGCCCAAAACAACATTGCAGATATTTCTGGAAGGAATCTGCTTGGCTAAAAAGTTTTTTTAAAGCTACTCTGTCACCATTTGAAAAAGAAAAAAACAAAAAAAACAAACACACACCACTAAAAGAAGGTCAACTCTGCAGGGATAACAATTGATACATGTCCTGTGCTGCCAATCTTTGCTTTTTTAACCACTTGCTTACTGGGCACTTAAACCCCCCTCCTGTCCAGACCAATTTTCAGCTTTCAGCGCTGTCGCACTTTGAATGACAATTGCGCGGTCATACAACACGGTACCCAAATGAAATTTTTATCATTTTTTTCCCACAAATAGAGCTTTCTTTTGATGGTATTTGATCACCTCTATGGTTTTTATTTTTTGTTAAAAAAATTGAAAAAGACAGAATTTAAAAAAAAAAATTATATTTTTTTTATATTTTGTTATCAATTTTTGCAAACAGTTAATTTTTCTCCTTCGTTGATGTACGCTGATGAGGCGGCACTGATGGGCACCGATAGGTGGCAGTGATGGGCACTGATGGGTGGCGGTTATGGGCACTGATGGGTGGCAGTGTTGGGCACTGATTGGGCACTGATTGGCAGCACTGCTAGGTGGCACTAATAGGTGGCACTTTTGGGCATTGATAGGTGGCACTTGTGGGCATTGATAGGTGGCACTTGTGGGCATTGATAGGTGGCACTTGTGGGCTTTAATAGGTGGCACTTGTGGGCACTGTGGGCACTGGCAGATGGCACTTGGAGGCACAGATGAGGCATCTGTGCCTCCTTCCTCTTCGGGACCGACGTCCCTTTGACATAAGCCGGTGATCGGCTTTTTTTTCCTCCTCACGCTGTTAGCGTGAGGAGAAAATGAAACCGATCACCGAGCTTTTGTTTACATCATGTGACCAGCTGTCATTGGCTGACAGCTGATCACATGGTAAGGGGCCGGGACCGGCCCCTTACTCGGATCTGTGATCATCCGAGTCTCCGTGACTCGGTGATCACAGCGCGCACACCGCGCGCCCTGCAGGGTCCTGCAGGGTCCTCCCGGAGATTGAGGTCCGCGCTGTAGCCGTCATTCGGCTATGGCCCGGACCTCAAGTGGTTAGTTAAAGACCCAAGACTCTTCAGCATTTGACACTTTTTAGAGTGGTGGATACCTGGTCTCCTTCTGTGCTATAGGGCTCCTTCCTCTGCCCCCCACCTCACTACAGGAAACAAAAGTAATGTAGGATCCAGTAGCGGAAACCATAGAATGCAGAGGGGGACTAGGCATCCAACACTCTAGGAAGTCTCAAATGTTTATTCCTTAGCAAGCCTAGTTCTGGAAGATAATGAAGAATGTAGTCATGGGCAGCAAGACATGTTATAAGTTGTTTTAATTGCAGGGAGGACTTTGTTATAGTTTTTTTTTTTTTTTTTTTTTTTTTTTTTAAATAGTGACAGAATCTCTAAAAAGGAATGAGAATATAGAATAGAGGTGGACTAGAAATTTAGAAGTCTTGTTCCCATGTTCTTCCCTTCCCCCTAATTATTTAATGGTCGATAAAACAAGAAGATATTCTTGATTAATAACCTTGATTTATATTAATGTAGAGTATAAGATTTACTATCATTTGAGCCCAGTCTTGCCACAAAGAGTTAATCCAGCTCTGAGCAATCCTCTTTTATTGTTCAGTGAGATAAACCTTGACAAACAGAAACATTTTGTCAAATCCTCCCCCTTGCTGTGAGTGACAGGTGATTTACATATCTCGTGCACTAGCCTAAGACATGCATTGTTTTTTAATTCCCACCCCCCACTCCTTTCTTCAGTAGCTCTGCAAGGATTGGCTGTTCCACACCTCACCATGATTTGGCATGCTGAAGTCATGTGGTTACTTTCCTGTCTTTTCACTGGATATTAGAGATCATAGCAGAAGTTCAGTGTTAGAAATACACAGGAGAAAATGCATATTGACAAGGGGAGTGTAGAGGTGGGCGGGGAGTCTGACATCAAGACTCCACCCACCGAGCTCCAGACAACAGACCCACCCACAGAATCTGCAGTTTTTTGGGTCTCATAACAGACAGAGGGGAGACATTTGACAGGTAAAGGTACATGCAGGAGGCATATATATTCTTATAGGTAACCCCTATGGCAGTAGTTTAGAAAGGATGACATTGGGTTTACATCCACTTTAACTCAAATATTTAGGAAATTGTTCTCTTCTGAAATCACATTTATTAATCTTTTGACTAAGTGCTTTCATAAGTAATGAGCTTTCGTAGAATAGGGCATAATATTATGCATAACAAACAATGGGGTCTACGCATAAAAAGTTTGCTGAGCGAATTTGACAAACATCCGCACAGCTCCAGCAAAACTTGCCATATTCTTTGTTATATAAGTACCTTTTATGGTTTTAAATGCCACCTAGTGGCCATAATGCAGCATTTGTTTTTTTTTTAATACCATAATTCAGAAAAAAAAAACAGGAATTTTGGCAACTAGATGGCACTTACGATCATATGAGATAGTTACATGACAAAATTTGGCAAGTTTTGTTGGAGCTGTGTGTCACATTCATTCACCACGCTGTTTGTCTCACATTCGTTTAATTAAATTTTTTATACATCGACCCCTAAGTGTTATTTGTGGTTGTATACATGTTATTAATAGAAACACGAATACCTCTACATAATATCTGTGATAGACAAGTGCTACTATAGAGGATAAACATTGTCATTCACACCAGCAAGATCACTAAAATGTATAATTATTCTGAAGAGCTGACATGAATTATGCCTAGCACACATGATCTGAAAATCGGACGAAAACAAAAAAAAAACAAAACAAAAAAAAAACACACTTTTGAACCGATAGTACGATAATCTGATCATTAGTACACAGCTTTCAAAAGCCGACTATGACAGTGGTATCTCGCACGATACCAGAATGTACAGTATTTGTCCAAAGAAATTCGGAAGACTAAGACCACGCATGCTCAGAAACCACAGAATACATTAAAACAGTGCCAGGACAAGGTCATCTATAGCCCAGGGCAAACATGCCAAACTGCACCCCCCCCCCCCCCAAGATGTATGAGCATTATGTATCAGCAAAAATCCCCCCCCCCAACCCATAAACACTGAGCACTAATCTGCATGCTTACTGCCTAAGCATAACCCACCCTCCTCAGTACAATTTCACCCCCCCCTGCTGAAAACCCCCTTTTCAGCACAAATCTTTGCCCCCCCCCCATCCCTCAAATCCCCCCAGGTTAAATGCCAACCCCCCCAAAAAAAAAATAAAAAAAATTCACCCTTCAACCCTAAAATTTCCTCTCCTCGTACACATCTTCTCCCCATTTTGAATCCTGTCCCCCCTCCCAACACAAATCCCCCCCCCCCCAAACCACTTATAGCACCACCCCAAATTTCACCTCCTAGAACAACACAACCCCCCCAATCTCCCTGTGTCCCCCCCCCACATGATAACAGTACCCAGGGCAGCTGCCCTTCCTGCCCACATCTCTTGTCCTGGCCCTGCAATACAATACATCACTTCCGAAGTTGTAAGATCTCAGGTAAGAATGCCACTTCACACATAGGAGCTATTGTGTCTTGACATTTTCTTATTTGTAATTCCAATGTTTTGTGTTTTAGATGTGCACAGGGTTATTCAAAGATGATAATTTTGTGCCTCTGGATCCAACCCAGGAGCTTATATTTCCACCAGCACTCATAGTAAGCTTTTACTTTGTTTTCTATGAATTTTGGTTCTGCATGTTTTTCAAGAGATATTTAAGCAGATATTCAGTCAATTAAAACATGAACAGCTAAAAAGAGAAGATTTCTAGATGAGAGTGATGGCTGGTGGTTTTTTTTGTTGGGGGGGAACGGCAAACAACCACCTCCCCGGTTGGCCCGCAGTCCCCCCCCCCCCCAGTCCATCGGTCATCCAGCCCCACACTTCTGCCCGCATCTAGGTCGTAGGCGGGCAGCACTCCTACAGGCGGCGGGCAGGCAGTGCTCCTTTGTGTGCGGCTTCCATCATGTCTCCTCCTCTGCATCACGGTGGCTTCCGCTATGCGTCTCCTCCCTCCTCCAATAGGATCGCCTGTCCTTTCAGCCAATCGGGTTACGGGTCTCTGGACCCGTTTCCTGAGTGGCCGGGAGGAGAATCACTGTGCCAATAGCGAATATTCATTCGTTATTGTTACACAAGTGGGTGTGCTCCGAGCCCACCCTTTTTTGAAGCCTATTAGAGCCTCTGGCTCTAATTACATGCTTAAAAAAAAAAAAAAAAAAAAAACCATTGGAATCCATGCGTCTGGTGAATGCAGCTACATTTTGGCTTAATTTTAGGTTCTTGTCATTAGGTGATAGTTTTGCAATTTCCCTTTATTATGAAGCCAATCAGAGATTCACTAATGTATCAAAATTCACTAATGTATCAACAATTCCCTTACTGGGAAATTTAGAAACGCAAGAATGGCGCTAACCTGTGAATATATATCAACCATAAATGAATAAATAAGTGAAATATTAAATTATTAATAGTACAATATGAATAAGTGAAACAAATAATATTTCATAGATCCCATAAACGCCCAATCACAAGGACTATGAATGGGAGAACAAATAGCTAAGGTGATAAAATGGGGAGAAAAAAAAAAAATCAAAACTTAGATATGCAATGTCCGATCAGAGCGTGTTGTCGGACATTCCGACCGTGTGTGGGCTCCATCGGACATTTTCCATCGGATTTTCCGACACACAAAGTTTGAGAGCAGGCTATAAAATTTTCCGACAATAAAATCCGATCGCGTCAATTCCGATCGTGTGTGGCCTGTTTCGACGCACAAAGTGCCACGCATGCTCAAAAAAATTCCGAGACGGAACAGCTCGGTCTGGTAAAATTAGCGTTCGCAATGGATACAGCACTTTCGTCACGCTGCAATGTAAAAAATGGTTTAATACAGCGCACTCTCTTCTTCTTTATAATGTGAGAAGAATTAAGTAGTTTTGCTGCTCATATTCATACAGACTTCTCTCAAACTTCTCTTTATTTCTTTATTATTTATCGTGATTCCCTCAATATATTTTTATTGGTCACATCTGACAATTTTTTTTTTTTTGTTTTTTTTTTTTTGTTTTTTTTTCAAAGGCTGTTTTTTGTTTTTTTTGGTTTGTATTTTTTTCAAGGCTGATCTTTGTTTTATTTTTTTTTTTTAGTTTTACTCCCTAATATTTTTGTGTGTCAAGTTACCACAACACCATTGATATCTTATATTCTTTAATCTCAAGAAGGTTGCTTGGTGTCCCTTGTTAATTTCACATTGTATTTTTGAAATGTACCTGAATCCTCACAAACAAACTGTCCTTTTTGAAGGAAAACACACATAGGCGAGTATAATTGAAACAAAAAATCCTTTATTAAGGGCTCAGAACCAAACAAAGAGGGAGGCAACGCTGGAGAAACATCAGAAATTGGCGAAGCCTTGGACCCCCAGGGCACACATCAATTATTTAACATCAAAATTGGTGGCCTGAGGAGTCCATATCTAAGGGAGTGCAGTCTGGTCCAGAAGTCCCAGAGATCCGGAAAGCAGCAGATGACATCTGTGTCCCCAGGCTATGCTACTACAAGAGGCTGCATCTTTTGCCAGACCAGACTGGACCCAGGGTCATCACATTCTGGTCTTCTTTCCACGCTTCCTTGCTGGCTGTGGCTCTGGTGTTGGAGATGTGGCAGGAGGAGGAGTAGGACCTGGAGGAGGAGGAGGAGGAGTAGGACATGGAGGAGGAGGACTATGTGTGAGGTCACAAATGAGGGGCCAAACAACATCTGCTACCCACAACCCCTTATTGAGAGCTTCCAAAATTAAGGACTCACACAGGAGTCGTTGGCCCTCCTCCATCTGCAGCATTTTGCAGGCAGTTATGCCAGCAAAGTCCTCCTGCACACTGTGGGGGCTTCTCAGGGCCTCTGTAGCCTTCCAAAAGAGGCCTATGGCAGCCTCCTCCAGGTTACTCCTCTTCCTGCCACTTTGTCTTTGAAGGTGGAGGGGAGTGACCTGGATATCATGCAGCCTGCTTGGCCCGGCCAACTCCTGGCTGAGACTTCCCTGTGTATGAAAAAAGGGACATGGTTTTAGTTTTTGCATCATCAATCACAATCCTAAATTAGTACTCCAAACTAACATCTAGTTAACATCATTGATTGGACAAGCAGAAATATTTAGAGGAATGCTATACCTGGCTCAAGCTGGGATCCTCCACATGTTGCTGCCTGGAAGGCCCAGGTTGGGCGTCATAAGCCTCAGCTGGGGGGGAAGGAAGCGTGGAAGGAAGAGTGAAGAGTGCTGGCCTGGGTTCAGTCTGACCTGCCAGAAAATGCAGTCTGTCATAGTACCACAGCCTGGGGACATAAATGTCATCTGCAGCTCCTGATCTCTGGGAATCCTGGACCTTCTTGTGCTCCCTTAGATATGTACTCCTCAGGCCACCAATTAGGATCTTCAAATAGGTGATGTCTGCCGTGGGGGTCACGTCTTCACAAATTCCAGCAATTGATCCAGCGCTGCCTTCCTCTTTGTTTGGTTCTTATATTCAGGGTGGTTTATCTCCCACAGACAAGGCAGCTCCCTGAACATATCAATGAAGATTGGCATAAAGTCCTTATCTTTCAAGATATCCATTTTCACTGCAACACACAACACAAGACAAACCCTAATGTCAGCCTAAAGTCTTCTAAACTTGTGCAAATACAGGCCTCAATCTAGAAGCAGTATAGGCCCAATGTTAAATCTTACCTTCGTTATCACGATCGGCGCCTCCGTTACTCCTTCCTCCGCTCACAGATCGTAAGTACTACGCACGTGTGTTACGCTTTATAGACACTGCGCATGCGTGGAACTCTGCCCGCTCCTGACGTTCTTTCTAGTCTATTCCCTGCCACTTTTCGTTCGGCGCAGTGGGGAAGAGCACATGGCAGAGTCAGAGCAGGTGTCTGATATTTACACCAAGGAGGAGGAGGAGGAAAGCCCGGAGCCTGAAACGTCCCGATTCAGAAGGAGACGATATAAGGCATCAAATATGTCCTTTACGGAGATGTTGGAGATGGTCGACATAATGAAGAGGGTCGACTATGATGAAAAGTATGGACCTTACCCCAACCCCAATGTCCGTAAGGCCAAGATCATGGCGAAAGTGGTCAAAAGTCTGCACCGGAATTTCGGGGTACGTCGATCGAAAGAATAGCTCAGGAAGTTGTGGTCGGACCTGAAATTACGAGAACACGAGCAGTACAGAAAAATCCGGAGAGTGCTGCAAAAAAGTAAGTAGTTGTACTGTGTTCCTATTCTTTTTGTCTTTATTACGTTCGTGCTGCTCCATGTGCTTTTCTTAACTGTTAATCCAGTTTAAAATGTCAACTTTCATGTTCATGGGCACATTATTCGTTCGTATCAAACATTTTTCTTTCGGCCTATAAAACACCATTGTTTGGGCCATATGCATCTGCCAACATTTTTTAGGGCCTACTTGTCTGAAAATAATTTGGTTGTGTAGATGTGTTTGTTAATAGAATGAAATGCAAACTAGATTCTGTGTAAGGAGAGGACACTCAGCAGCTGTTTAGACATCTAGACGCTGGAGCACTAGAACACCTTTTTTATTAGGGGGCCCACACAGGTGCTCCAGTGTATACTATAGGGGTGTCTCCATCTGTGAAGCCTGTACTAAACAGGTAAAGTATTGAAGCTTAATAGACAATTGTACCCCACTTCCAAGCAATGTTTCATATTTATAGTTCTTCCCTTAAATATATGTGTGCCAAGTATACCTTTTTTTTTTTTTTTTTTATACATAGGGGAGAAAAGACTCGGAGGACACCCCTCATCCGAGTAGACCAGAGACCCCCCCACCTCTGGAAGAAGGGGAAATCCCCCAAAGACAAGAAGAGCAGGAGGAGGAAGACGTGGTGGAAATTGGCACCACAACAAGTGAGTGTCTGCGACCACAGGCTCAGGTAAGAGATGGATGCCGGCATATTTGTAATACAGGTTTTTTTTTTTGGTTTATATCTTTTTAGGTGATCGTGATGTTGTGGATCCAGGGCATTTCACCTCGGAAAGTGCACAGATCCTGATTGGGGAGATCATGGGGTGTAATAGGGACTTGGAAAACCTCAAGAAAAGCATCAGTGATGTTCTTCAAAAAAATAAGATCATTGATGTTTTGGGGAGAGTTTAAAACCCCTCCAAATCCCTTTATGGTGTGCTAAAATTTTAACATTTTTTGTCTAATTGGAGAAAAGCCAAATTTTGAGGATGCACACAGTGTGTCAACATGTGCTATCTGCCATCACGGGAGATCAATGGACGCGTTTTGGGGGTGCAACCCCTTCCTCAATAATAAAGTAGCTGTGAGGAAGGGGTTGCTCCCCCAAAACACGTCCCTTGATCCCCCATGATGGCAGCTAGCATATGTTGACATTCGGCTATTTGTGTGCATCTTCATAATTTGGCTTTTCCGGGGGTGACTTCACCCCATCTGAACGCAATATCAAACACAGTTCCTAAATACTCATGTCTGATATTGCCTTCAAGTTCTACCAAATGTGAACTTTGTAAGTTCAAGATTTGTGTCTCTTGTGGGTTTTAAACATGCCTGTTTTATCTTAAATGGACATTTCTACTTTTTCTAATGTGACCCCAAAAATTGTTATACAACAAACATGTTGGTTTGTTTTAAAAACCTTTTCTAAATGCACATGTGATTGTGCAGGTATTAAAAAGATTGTTAATCAAGAATGTGTGGATTATTGTCTCAACGCTACAACACATTTGGGATGCTCTAATTGGTGTTTTCACTGACAATGGGTGTTATTTCCTAAGGGCAAATCCACTTTGCACTCCAAGTGCAGTTTCAAGTGCACTTGTAGTGCAAAGTGTCTTTGCCTTTAGTAAATAACACCCAACAGTGCTTTGTATAACCACTTCAGCCCCGGAAGGATTTACCCCCTTCCTGACCAGAGCTCATTTTACAATTTGGCACTGTGTCGCTTTAACTGCTAATTGCGTGGTCATGCAATGCTGTACCCAAACGAAATTTGCGTCCTTTTCTTCCCACAAATAGAGCTTTCTTTTGATGGTATTTGATCACCTCTGCGGTTTTTATTTTTTGCGCTATAAAAATGGAAAAAACGAAAATTTTGAAAAAAAAATGATATTTTCTACTTTTTGTTATAAAAAAAATCCAATAGACTCAATTTTAGTCATACATTTAGGCCAAAATGTATTCGGCCACATGTCTTTGGTAAAAAAAATGTCAGTAAGCGTATATTTATTGGTTTGCGCAAAAGTTATAGCGTCTACAAACTAGGGTACATTTTCTGGAATTTACACAGCGTTAGGTTATGACTGCCTATGTCATTTCTTGAGGTACTAAAATGGCAGGGCAGTACAAACCCCCCCAAATGACCCCATTTTGGAAAGTCGACACCCCAAGGAAATTGCTGAGAGGCATGTTGAGCCCATTGAATATTTATTTTTTTTGTCCCAAGTGATTGAATAATGAAAAAAAATAAAAATAAATAAATAATTTACAAAAAGTTGTCACTAAAATGATATATTGCTCACGCAGGCCATGGGCATATGTGGAATTGCACCTCAAAATACATTTAGCTGCTTCTCCTGAGTATGGGGATACCACATGTGTGGGACTTTTTGGTAGCCTAGCCGCGTACGGGGCCCCGAAAACCAAGCACCGCCTTCAGGATTTCTAAGGGCATACATTTTTGATTTCACTCCTCACTACCTATCACAGTTTTGAAGGCCATAAAATGCCAAGATGGCACAAAACCCCCCCAAATGACCCCATTTTGGAAAGTAGACACCCCAAGCTATTTGCTGAGAGGCATGGTGAGTATTTTGCAGCTCTCATTTGTTTTTGAAAATGAAGAAAGACAAGAAAAATGTATTTTTTTTTTTCTTTTTTCAATTTTCAAAAGTTTGTGACAAAAAGTGAGGTCTGCAAAATACTCACTATACCTCTCAGCAAATAGCTTTGGGTGTCTATTTTCCAAAATGGGGTCATTTGGGGGGGGGGGTGCCATCTGGGCATTCCATGGCCTCTGAAACTGTGATAGGCAGTGAAGAGTGAAATAAAAAATTTACGCCCTTAGAAAGCCTGAAGGAGGTGCTTGGTTTTCGGGGTCCCGTACGCGGCTAGGCTCCCAAAAAGTCTCACACATGTGGTATCCCCATACTCAGGAGAAGCAACAGAATTTATTTTGGGGTGTAATTTCATATATTCCCATGGCATGTTTGAGCAATATATCATTTAGTGACAACTTTGTGCAAAAAAAAAAAATTTGTCTTTTTCCCGCAACTTGTGTCACAACATAAAATATTCCATGGACTCGACATGCCTCTCAGCAAATAGCTTGGGGTGTCTACTTTCTAAAATGGGGTAATTTGGGGGGATTTTGAACTGTCCTGGCATTTTATGCACAACATTTAGAAGCTTATGTCACACATCACCCACTCTTCTAACCACTTGAAGACAAAGCCCTTTCTGACACTTTGTTTACATGAAAAAATTATTTTTTTTGCAAGAAAATTACTTTGAACCCCCAAACATATATATTTTTTTTAAAGCAAATGCCCTACAGATTAAAATGGTGGGTGTTTCATTTTTTTTTTTTTTTTTCTCCACACAGTATTTGCGCAGCGATTTTTCAAACGCATTTTTTGGGGAAAAAAACACACTTTTTTCAATTTTAATGCACTAAAACACACTATATTGCCCAAATGTTTGATGAAATAAAAAAGATGATCTTAGGCCGAGTACATGGATACCAAACATGACATGCTTTAAAATTGCGCACAAACATGCAGTGGCGACAAACTAAGTACATTTTTAAAAGCCTTTAAAAGCTTTTACAGGTTACCACTTTAGATTTACAGAGGAGGTCTACTGCTAAAATTACTGCCCTCGATCTGACCTTCGCGGTGATACCTCACATGCATGGTACAATTGCTGTTTACATTTGACGCCAGACCGACGCTTGCGTTTGCCTTTGCGCGAGAGCAGGGGGGGGACAGGGGTGCTTTTTTTTTTTTATTATTTTTTTGCTTTCTTATCTTATTTTTAAACTGTTCCTTTCATTTTTATTTTTTTTTAATCATTTTTATTGTTATCTCAGGGAATGTAAATATCCCCTATGATAGCAATAGGTAGTGACAGGTACTCTTTTTTGAAATTGGGGTCTATTAGACCCTAGATCTCTCCTCTGCCCTCAAAGCATCTGACCACACCAAGATCGGTGTGATAAAATGCTTTCCCAATGGCGCTGTTTACATCCGGCGAAATCTAAGTCATGAAATGCTCGTAGCTTCCGGTTTCTTAGGCCATAGAGATGTTTGGAGCCACTCTGGTCTCTGATCAGCTCTGTGGTCAGCTGGGGGAACCATCGGCTGCATTCTCAGGTTCCCTGTTGGGACCGGAGAGCCAGAGAAAAACAAGGAAGACGGGGGGGGGGGGGTCATTCCCTCCCACTGCTTGTAAAAGCAGTCTAGAGACTAATTAGCTGCTAGGATTGCTTTTACATGAAAGCCGACCGCTGGCTGAAAAGAATGATACCAAGATAATACCTAAACCTGCAGGCATCATTCTGGTATAACCACTCAAAGTCTAGCAACATACCAGTACATTGCTGGTCCTTGTTGGGCATATATTGTAAACTTTTTTTCCATGCAGCCTGTGGGCTGAACGAAAAAAAAGATATTGATCGGTGGGTATGCCCACCATTAGAATACCTCCCTTCATCCACCCACTTCTAATGATGGGCATACATGCACCGTATATATATGCCGAAGCATGGGGGCATCCTCCCGCAAAAGTTAGGAGCAAATCGCTCCTCCGCCCTCTGCTGCCCCCACGCTTCGGCATATATGCTGAAGTATGTAACTGTGGTGGTGAAATCACCTCCGACAGCGCTGGGGTCACGGCTTTATGTATCGTGGGAGCAAACGCTGTTGCTGTCAAGATAAATAAATCCGCGCTGCAACTGAATGGCGTACCTGCTAAGCAAATGATGGTTAAGAAAAAAACAAAGTAACATTACAGTATAACAGTAATACTTACCATACCTGCAAAGCAAATACAAAAAAAAAAAAAATAGTAAAAAATAAAACCTTTAATGCAACCTGTGCCTACCTAAAATATATATATGCCGAAGCATGGGGGCATCCTCCCGCAAAAGGCAGGAGCAAATCGCTCCTCCACCCACTGCTGCCCCCACGCTTTGGCATATATGCTGAAGTATGTAACTGTGGTGGTGAAATCACCTCCGACAGCGCTGGAGTCACGGCTTTATGTATCGTGGGAGCAAATGTTGTTGCTGTCAAGATAAATAAATCCGCTCTGCAGCTGAATGGCGTTCCTGAAAACAAAAAAGTGGTTAACAATAAAAAAAAAAAAAAAAGTATAAAAAAATTGCATACCTATAAAGCAAACATGATAAAAACATAACAATACATTGCAGTACAGAATGCAGAACAATAGAGAGAGAACAATAAAACGACAACTATTTTTGTTTTTTTTATTTTATATGTTTTTTTTCTTCTTTTGTTTTTTTCTTTTTTTTTTTTTTTTTTTTTTTACTACACTTTTTTTTGTAACTTTAACTTTAACTGGTACCAGGTTTGGGTCTCTCAAAATGCGATGGAATCTTGGGAGACCCTGTGAAAGTGTGTCCTAGTCTGTGCAGTGCTGTACCCTACGCTAATACTCAGCTAGTATATGGTAGCGTTCAAAACATTCACCCATGCCAAGACCAGGATTGTCAGGACAGAAGGGACAATGATACCGGGTGTCACGCCTAAATCCGCGCTTGCTGCAGACACAACATCTTTTTTGGGGGGCTCGTTGGGTAGGGGTACTCGGGAGGACATATTGAAAATGCCTCTCATGCAGCCGGCTTACTGCATTTGGTTGGGGAAGGTGAGGTGGAGCACCGTCTGGAAACAGAAGGGCTCTGACGATCTCTTCCTGGAATTTAAGGAAGGATCCAGTCCGTCCTGAAGCTCTGTATAGCACATGAGCGTTCAGCAAAGCCAATTGAAATAAATAAACAGACACTTTTTTGTACCAGCGTCTGGCCTTACGGGCAATTAGGTACGGTGCCAACAACTGATCATTGAGGTCCACCCCTCCCATATTAAGGTTTTATTCGTGGACACAGAGGGGTTTCTCCACAACACCAGTCGCCGTAGGAATTTGGACCGTCGTGTCTGCATGAAGGGAGGTAAGAACGAAAACATTCTTATTATCCCTCCACTTCATAGCGAGCAAGTTATTACACTTCAAGCAGGCTCTCTCCCCCAGCCTAAGACGGGAATCTACAAGCCGCTGGGGAAAGCCCTGGCGATTAGGTCGCACGGTGCCACATGCTCCAATCTGATGATCAAAAAGGTGGCTAAAAAGTGGCACGCTCGTGTAATTGTCCACGTACAAGTGGTACCCCTTTCCGAATAAGGGTGACACCAAGTCCCATACAATCTTGCCAGCGCTTCCTATGTAGTCAGGGCAGTTTGTCAGCTCTACGTGACTATCTTTGCCCTCGTAAACCATAAAACTACACGTATAGCCTGTGGCCCTTTCACAGAGCTTATACATCTTGACCCCGTATCTGGCACGCTTGCTGGGAAGGTACTGTTTGAATGACAAGCAGCCAGAAAATTTAATCAGGGACTCATCAATGCAGACAACTTGATGGGGGGTAAACAAGTCTGCAAAACGTTGGTTGAAGTGGTTTACAAGGGGCTGAATTTTGTAGAGCCGATCGTATACAGGGTCTCCACGAGGACGACAGAGTTCATTGTCGTTGAAGTGCATGACCCGCAAAATCTGCTCGTATCGTGCCCTGGCCATGGAGGCAGAGAACACGGGCATATGGTAAATTGGGTCAGTGGACCAATATGACCGCAACTCACTCTTTTTATTTATGCCCATGTTGAGGGAAAGGCCCAGAAAGATCTTAAATTCGGAAACCGTAATTGGTTTCCAATCTCTGGCAAGGGAGGACTGGGGAATAGTGGCGATGTGTTGACCAGCGTACAAATTGCTTTGGTCCACAATAGATCCAAAGAGATCTTCGGTGAAAAACAGCGAATAAAGATCCAGTGGCGTAAAATAAACTGTTTCCACCTGAATTCAGGGTTGGCCAGTGAAAGGGGGAAGTACGGGTGCTGCAGAAGTGGTGGGTACCCAATTCGGATTGGCGAATGCAGCAGGAAGGGCACTATGGGCACGACGGGCCTGTGTTCGTCTTCTTGGTGGCAGCGGGACACTACTTGTGCTTGCCACCTGGCCAGCTTGAATTGCACTTATGGGACTTACCACGTCACCAAGTGTTACTGCAGTGCTGGATGTACGACCAGGGTGTACTAGGCCGCTGGTGCTTGCCAGTTCACCAGAAGGAATAGCGGCACTAGTACTTCTCTGCTCCATACGAGAGCCCTGCGGTTCTTGCACTTCAAGGACAGAAGTTTGGGGTCTGGTACGCCTGACCTTAGCAGGGACCACAACTCCGTCATCAGAGCTATCTGTCATGGAGCCGCTGTCCTCTACAGGATCGTATTCTGAGCCTGAATCTGACAGATGAGTGACTTCCTCTTCACTATCTGTCATGCTCAGAAACGTGTAGGCCTCTTCACTAGTGTACCTCCGATTTGCCATTTTGGGCTCTAAATTTAGGGGTACACTAGTGATACTCACAGACAAAAAAGCTCCTGACTGTTAGCGACTGATTCAAAACGCTACCAAAAAACTGTTAGCGATCGCAGGGATCAGGCCTGACTCTGCGAACGCTGCAGTTATGTGTGCTTAGTGTTTTGTAAGTGACAGTTATCGATCGATACTGCACTTGGGTGGGCTGGGCTGGGCCAAGGAGCAAAACACAGGTGCTAGCAGGTATCTGGGCTGATCCCGCTAACACTGCGTTTTTGGGAACCCTAAACTGCTGGGGAGTATAGATCTGATCGGATCAGATATTGATCCGTTCAGATACTATAGCACTAAGGGAGGTGTATGCTGCGTGCGTGGGTGTTAGCGGTACTGGCGCTAACCTGACGCTGGGGCGATGCAGACCTTATCTGATCCTAAAAACGTAACTTATATCACCGCCGGGCAATTAGGGGGTTAAACCTTTATAAGGTAATAACGGCGGGTGCCCTAAAACTATAATAAACTATAAAAAACAAACCAACTAACCAGCGTCACCCGTAACACTTATACGGTGATCGCTGGTGAAAGGGTTAACTAGGGGGCAATCAAGGGGTTAAAACCTTTAGTAGGTAGTATATGGGGGTCCCTGTCGCTATAAAACACTGACAGCGAACCTATATACTTACCTCCCTAACTAGCGTCACCTGTGTCACTAATACAGCGATCAGAAAAACGATCGCTTAGCGACACTGGCGATGGGGGGTGATTATTGGGGGGGGTTAGTGGGGTACCCTGGACCTAAAGGGGGTACCCCAGACCTAAAGGGGGCTAACCTAACTGCCCTAACACTTATAACTGTCACAAACTGACACCAATGCAAAAAAAAAAAAAAACTGCTATTGGTGTCAGTGTGACAGGGGGTACAGGGGGGTGATTGGGGGGTGAAAAGTGTGCCTGGCGTGTTCTACTGAAAGTGTAGTGTTGTGCAGACTTACTTGATGTCTACTCTCCTCGGCACCGGATCGAAAAGACCAGCTCGAGGAGGGATGACATCACTTCCTCTCCCTCTGTTTACATTACAGAGGGAGAGGAAGCATTTTCATTCGCCGGGAGCGATCGGGAGGGGGTGGCCAACAATGGATGGCCTCCCCCTCACCGCCCGCGAACTCGAGCCGACAGCCTCTGGCACCGGGGGGGGTCCGATCGGACCCCCCGCCCGCGGGAAGGCAATCACGTACCAGGTACGTGATTTTGCCTGCCCGTGCCATTCTGCCGCAGTATATCTGCGTTAGGCAGTCAGCAAGTGGATAAGGTTACACAATCACACCGTTTTCAGGACTCAACACATTTCTGTCAGGGTCAGCTAAGCAGTAAATGTCACCAAAGATTTGCTTAATTTTTTTTTTTTTATTTGATAAAGGTTTCACACATTGGCATATTGATAGCCCCCCCTACCCGCAAAGAATTCCAGGTATCTTAGCCGGACATCACGGGCACTCAGGGAGGGCAAGCCAGGATGGCCACTTTCAAGCACCGTCAGGGTTGGTTCATTTTGAATTCCGGCCTCAGGACCAACTGAGCTAGCATAGTTGGCAGAATGTTGCCGTAAAAAGTTGTGTAGAAAACAGCAAGCCAGGATAATATGATTCAGTTTATACTCTGCCATATATATGGGTGTAAGAAATAGGCGCAACCGGCTGGCCTTGATTCCAAACGTGTTCTCCACCACTCTTCTGGCTCGGGCCAGCCGATAATTAAAAACCCTCTGGTCTGGGGTGAAGGCCCTCATCGGGAATGGCCGCATAAGATGGTCACCCAGCGCTAAGGCTTAATCCGCAATGAAGACGAATGGGAGTCCTTCCACATTGTCTTCTGGAGGTGGCAAGTCCAAGCTGCCATTCTGGAGATGCCTGTAGAACTCCGTCTGGGCGATGACTTTACCATCAGACATCCGGCCATTCTTCCCCACGTCCACATACAGGAACTCATAAGTAGCCGACACCACCAACATCACAATACTATTGAACCCCTTATAATTATAATAGTACGACCCCGAGTTGGGTGGTGGGATGATGTGGACGTGCTTCCCCATCAATTGCCCCTCCGCAGTTAGGAAAGTCCCACCGCTGGGCAAAGTGGGAGGCCACAGTCTGCCATTCCTGTGGCGTGGAAGGAAACTGGGAGGAAAACAAAACAAAAAAAAAAAAAAGTCTTTTTGCACATAAACATGGAAAGCAGATTAGACACAAACATTCTTGGCCAACATCAAGATAACATTTGAGGGAATTTTTAAAGACCAAAGTATAAGGTACACCTATCATATTCCCCCTCCCCCCCTCTCATGGGCCATTTCTAACATTATGGGGGGGGGGGGGCGGGGCGCTCTTGGACAGGTAACCCTCTCCACTTCATTGAGAGATGAATGCATAAATAATGGGTATTACTTTGAACAGCCCCTACTTAGTTACACTATTAGCAGCCCACTGGACAGGTAAGAAGTGTCATAATACAAAGATATAAATACACACTGTACACATTTGGACATTCTGCTATTACCTATCAAGATAATCATAGTATACAAAAACTTTAAACAGTACCATTTGAATATATAGTATACAGGCAGGCCCTTGCACTACATGCTTTGGGGAATTCATCCATAAATCTGACCACAAAAGAGATGGGTATAGTGTGTATGGGTTTGGCAAAGTCAGCAGATAGATGATTGAGGATAGATAGAGAATTGGTATCAGCTGACTTAGCAGTTGGGGGGAGGGAGGGTTCCAAATGATTTGGGGACCCCCCAAAAAAAAAAAAAAAGCCTCTGGCCTGAATTTAACGCACAAATCACATTTCAACACATTTTAGGGGGTGTTTGGGGTAAAGCACTACTATGGAGCTGACAAAATACATTAAGTGCCTACATGAGGTGAATATAGGCCCAGGAGACCATGGTGGGGAGGTAAGTGAAGGCAAATATGTATGAAGGACAACAAAAATAATTACAGAAAAATCCAGCTTGCATAAGGACAAAGGGGACATTCACAGTATATTACAATCATGGTAATTAGGGAATGAGGAATCAAATACAATATTTTAGCAAACATTAAATACAATAAAATGTGATATTAAAGGATAAAAATCTTACCTTAATATACTCCTTCTGCAGGACCTGGATGATGGCAGAACAGGTATCTGGGATAATAATCCCCAGAGCCTGGGGGGAGATGCCTGTTGAGAACTTGAGGTCCTGCAGGCTTCTCCTCGTCGCCAAGTACCGCAGGGTGGTGACGAGCCTCTGCTCCGGAGTGGTGGCTTGCCTCATGCAGGTATCCTGCCTGCTAATATAGGGGGTCAGCAAAGCCAACAAACGGTGAAATACGGGGTCCGTCATCCGGAAAAAGTTCCTGAAATCATCAGGATTATTCTCACGGATCTCACGGAGCAAAGGCATGTGACAGAACTGGTCACGCTGAAGCAACCAATTCTTGGTCCATGAACTCCTCCCCACCCTGTTCATGGACTGGACTTGTGTCAAGGTCAGGACCCCAACACCAAGCCCCCGCACAGCACGAACTCTATGAGGAGTACGTATACGCAACATGGCTAGAAAACGGTCGGCTGCTCAGAACGAAGTAACAGAATGCACGGAAGAACAGCAAGGCCTGTGAAGATCGACCTGAAAAACAGTAACGAACGAACGAGAACACAATGACAAAGTCACACGTAACTTGCTTGCACTGAAGAGCAGATACAAACCCACAAGCACAAACTGAACAGCAGAAAACGATCTGAAAACCAGGAGTCTGAAAAAGCGCAAATCGTCTCTCAAACTTTTACTAACACGAGATTAGCAAAAGGAGCCCAAAGGGTGCTGCGCTTGGTTCTGAACTGGCCTTTTCTAGTCTCGTCGTACGTGGTGTACGTCACCGCGTTCTTGGCGATCGGAAATTCCGACAACTTTGTGCGACTGTGTGTACGCAAAACAAGTTTGAGCCAACATCCGTTGGAGAAAATCCTAGGATTTTGTTGTCGGAATGTCCGATCAATGTCCGACCGTGTGTACGGGGCATAAGAGTTCAAAATAGAACTAAATTAGTCTCTGTAGGTGACCAAAACAAACATCGTCCACCCGTGCACAAATGGGAATCAAGTTCCTCCACATGAAAAATTCTTCATCTGCTATATGACACAAACTTGTGATCCACCACCGCTATAGAAGAAGTTACTTCTTACCAAACGGCCATGATATCCCACTACAGAGGATCAGGGTAAGCATAAAAGGCTGTAACTCTGGATACACCACATGTGCTGATCAGCTGCTGGGCCCTCGGATCACCTCATTAGATAAACTGGCTCATAGGAAATGCACAGCCGGTGAAAGACTTTGATCTGTATATACTATTCCTGTGCGTTTCTCCAGTAAAGCTGGCTACTTGACATGGGAATTACACTGTTTCCGGAGTATTCCGCTTCTGTCTGCAGTAATCTTCTGTCTGCAGAAATTCAGCGCTCGCTCCAGATAGACTTCACGTTATAGGAGCCTAGCAAAGCATGGATTCACACACCCTAGTAAGGATCCATCCATGGAAAGCAAAGATGGCATTGAAGTCAGCCTTGCTGGTTTTTCCTGTTTCTTGTTCTCTCATGCAAGTGATCTGGCTTGGTAAGTTGGTAAGTTTACTTTAAGTTGGTAAGTTTTACCACTTACCAAGCCAGATCACTTGCATGAAAGAACAAGGAAAAACCAGCAAGGCTGATTTCAATGCCATCTTTGCTTTCCATGGATGGATCCTTACTAGGGTGTGTGAATCCATGCTTTGCTAGGCTCCTATAACGTGAAGTCTATCTGGAGCGAGCGCTGAATTTCTGCAGACAGCTGAGAAGATTACTGCAGACAGAAGCGGAATACTCCGGAAACAGTGTAATTCCCATGTCAAGTAGCCAGCTTTACTGGAGAAACGCACAGGAATAGTATATACAGATCAAAGTCTTTCACCGGCTGTGCATTTCCTATGAGCCAGTTTATCTAATGAGGTGATCCGAGGGCCCAGCAGCTGATCAGCACATGTGGTGTATCCAGAGTTACAGCCTTTTATGCTTACCATGATCCTCTGTAGTGGGATATCATGGCCGTTTGGTAAGAAGTAACTTCTATAGAGGTGGTGGATCACAAGTTTGTGACATATAGCAGATGAAGAATTTTTCATGTGGAGGAACTTGATTCCCATTTGTGCACGGGTGGACGATGTTTGTTTTAGTCACCTACAGAGACTAATTTAGTTCTATTTGAACTCTTATGCATATCTAAGTTTGATTTCCCATTTTATCACCTTAGCTATTTGTTCTCCCATTCATAGTCATTGTGATTGGGTGTTTATGGGATGTATGAAATATTTTTTTATGTTTCACTTATTCATATTGTACTGTTAATGATTTAATATTTTACTTATTCATTTATGGTTGATCTATATTCACAGGTTAGCGCGATTCTTATGTTTCTAAATTTACTTTATCACATACACATACACACGCTATATAAGAGAATTGCTGCTTTTTCACAATTTGCCTATTTTTAGGGGTTTAATATATATATTTGTGTATCACATATATGTACACACCTTAGCGCATCCCCCCCCCCTTTTCCCTTACTGGGAAACGCTACCTATCCTCCTTATGGGTTACCCCTCTACTTCCTTATTGGGCACATCATCCTCCTTCCTAGACACACCGGTCACCCCCACCTTTCTTACTAGGCAATAGGGATGAATGAACTATGCAAGGTGGGATACTATAGCTGGTGAGTGTAACTTCCCCTATAGCAGCCTGGACACTGGATAGATAATGGTGTCAGGTAAGAGTTTAGGGGCGGGTGACAGAGAATGCATTAAGGTAAAAAAAAAAAAAAAAAAATTGCCCTTAGGCTGCAGCATTTAAAATGGTTCTATCAGGGCAGAAAAAGCAGCACAATCTGACATGACCACTGCCTAGCAATGTGCTGTCTGAGGGCGTGCTACTGCTGGCCAATCAGAGGAGGGGGTGTTGCTGGCAGAGCAGGGTCTGCTACCAGGCAATTGATGCAGCAGCTGAGTGGGCTGCGGGGAGGCAGGCACCAGTGGTGCAGGAGTGTGCAAGACGCTCCTAACACAGGATTCTGTTGTTGGAAGATTCAACTCATAAGGGTTCCTGAACCCCGACCTTAGCAGCGAAACCCTTATAGAGTCTGTGCAAGATGAATCTTGCTATTTTTTTTCTGCCCATTAGCAGGGCTAATGGGCAATCTGTTTTTTGTTTTTTTTTGGCATAGAAATGGCATAGCGAGCTGGGCACTACCATGAGGGGGACATGCACCAATGCAAAAAAAAAATTGTTCAGCAAGAGGAGGTTCTGTTTATGCGGCCTAAAGTGCAAAATTGAAAATACACATAAACAAAGTAATAATACCAATGCGCAAAACCAATAAAAAAGGGGATAAATCTACTCTAAGTGAATAGCTGCCAACATCAGAAGGTGCTCTCACACTGCATAAATGAATAAAAAAAAAAATAATCTGGCACATATTCAATAAACAGTAATATATAACTACAAAGTGTAAAAATCGAATGTGCAATGATCAGAAGTGTGGGGGGGGGGGGTTTAAGGAGGCAGACGAATATAAGGGGAGAGGGTCAGAGATCCCATAAGGGGGAAAAAAAAAAAGGGAGTGTAGAATGGAGGAAGGGAAGCAAAGAAAAAAGGAAAAAAAAAAAAAAAAGGGGGGGGGGAGGGATTAAGAATCCAGGAGTTGTCTACCGTTTACATTTATGGTGCATCTGGAAATTATTCAGAATGCTTCACTTTTCACATTTTGTTATGCTACAGCCTTATTCCAAAATAGATTAAATTATTGTCCTCAAAAATTCAACAAACAATACCCCATAATGACAACGTGAAAGAAGTTTGTTTGAAATCTTTGCAAATTTATTAAAAAGAAAAAAAATCCCATGTTACATAAGTGTTCACAGCCTTTGCTCAATACTTTGATGCACCTTTGGCACAAATTACAGCCGCAAGTCTTTTTGAGTATGATGCTACAAGCTTGGCACACCTATTTTTGGACAGTTTCTCCCATTCTTCTTTGCAGGACCTCTCCATCAGCTCCATCAGATTGGATGGGGAGTGTCGGCACACAGCAATTTTCAGATCTGCCCAGTGATGTTCAATCGGGTTCAAGTCTTGGCTCTGGCTGGGCCACTCAAGGACATTCACAGAGTTGTATTGTAGCCACTCCCTTTGTTATCTTGGCTGTGTGCTTAGGGTCGTTATCTTGTTAGAAGATGAACCTTCAATCCTTGTTTCATCAGACCAGAGAATTTTGTTTCTCATGGTCTGAAAGTCCTTCAGGTGTCTTTTGGCAAACTCCAGGCGGGCTGTCCTTTTAATGAGTGGCTTTCATCTGGCCATTCTACCATACATGCCTGATTGGTGGAGTGCTGCAGAGATGATTTTTCTTCTGGAAAGTTCTCCTCTCTCCACAGAGAAACACTGGAGCTCTGTCAGAGTGACCATCAGGTTCTTGGTCACCTCCCTGACTAAGACCTTTCTACCCTGATCACTCAGTTTGTTGATGCGGCCCGCTCTAGGAAGAGTCCTGGTGGTTCCAAACTTCTTCCATTTACGCATGATGAAGGCCACTGTGCTCATTGGGACCTTCAGCCCTGGTTCACATTGCAGCGATTTGGCATGCGCCACACCGATTCCCAAAGGTAGTTTCTGTACTACTTTTGGCAACTTCTGGGTGCGATTTTAATAGACATCTGTGCAGAAACCAGCACAGATGTCACTGAAATTGCACCCGAAGTTGGAACTGACATGCAGGAGTGAAATCGTGAGAGTTCAGCTGAACTTGCACGATTTCTTTCCCGCTGTCAGTGTGAACCTAGGCTGAATGGTGCAGAAATTTTTCTGTACCCTTCCCCGAATCTGTGCCACGATACAATCCTGTCCCGGAGGTCTACAGACCATTCCTTGGACTTCATGGCTTGATTTGTGCTCTGACATGCACTGTTAAAGTGGTTGTTAGCCCACTTTCCCAACTTTACATAATCCTCCTTGTTCCCTAATGACAGGAGCTCTTGCCTGTGTTTTATACATTGCTTTTTTTCTACTTGTCAGCTAATGGACAAAGAAGACAAGACAAGTCTGAAATTTCAGGGAGAACAAATCACGTGGTTTTCTCCGGTCAATCTCCAGGAATTACTGCAGCTGAAGGTTGCATATCCAAAAGCACCACTTGTAGTTGGGAACACTACTGTAGGTAAGTGAGGAGTTATCTAGAAAAATATATGAAGATAGATATACAGTGAAACATTGATTTGCAAAAAATGTGGTTAAGGAGCTGGTTGTCTCGCAAAATGAACAGAATTCAAGCTAATGGGACATGCAGTACCACATTTAGCCAGAGGTGCGGGGGCACCGTGGACACTCGGAAAGGTTCGGAGCTGTTTGGAAATACTCCATTCCCGAGTGTTTCCGAGCCTTTCAGAGGCTTAGAGTTCAGCCGAGCTATCCTCATGTATTTCCGAGGCTCTCTGGCGCCCCCCACCTCTGGCCACATGTGGTATTGCATGTAATAGAAGTCAATGCGGAACAAATTATCTTAGTTTCCATTGACTTCTATGGGGAAACACGCTTTGATATGCAAGTGCTTTGGATTACAAGCATTCTCCTGGAACGGATTATGCTCGTAGTCCAAGGTTCCACTGTATCAGTCTTTCACTGAGTGTTCTTGAAGTATAATACACAATGGAATAAATAAGGGGACTTCGGCACCGCGTTAAGAACTTTTTCAATGGTTAAATCTGCAACCTATTAACCACTCCGCTTTCGTCTATTTAGCTACTGCTGTTTTTTTCATCTTAAAACTATCTACTGTAACTTAATATAGGTTGTTCCTTTGCAGCAAAATATGTAAAAAAAAAAAATCAACCAAGTTAAAGCTGTTATCCAGGTTATAAATCAACCATACAGGTACAATTTTCATAGCATCCTAAAAGCAATAAAGAAAGAAACGTAATTTGAAGTGAAATGATGTTAAAATTCCACTGTGCATTAGTTAACCTTATCTTTGAGGTTTGTTTTGTTAGAACTTTTAATAATTGGTAACGAATAATCTACTACTAGACAAATGGCCTTGTTTGAGCACATAGCAAATATTTGTTTTAACTTGGCTGATCATCAGTTGGCTGCAGAAACACTAAGGAAGTTTCAATTCATATGAATGTATTCACATATGTAAAAGCCAGAATGTTTTAGATATAATATAAGAGAACAGAGATTTGTTTTAACAATGGAGCCTGTCAGGACAGAAACATAAATGCTGCCTAGGCTGACTCATTTTTGAAGGTGCATGCTTCATGTTTGTCATTATTATTATTCTTCCTTTACTACTCGACTTGTGCATATCCAATGTCCGGATTGCTCATACACCCTATACACCTGTTCTCAGGGAATCGGCAAGAAATTTAAACAGGGTTAAGAATGAAACCCAGAGCATACAGCTTAACAAACAGGCCAGCCATGGCAGCTCACGTACATTATTTGTCTCCTAATAGATTCATTTTAAAATATCCAAACACCTTAAAAGCGGACCTTCAGTCATTTTTTCAACTTTCCATCTAATAAATCTTCTGCAAAAAGTATCCCAAACAGGAGGGGTTAGATAAAAGCGGGGCTAACAGAAGAGCAAAAACCTGGTATATATATGTATCAAAAGTGAAAAATGTATTATATAATAAATCTTCTGCCCTTTTTGTTTTAACTTTGGATAGTAAAACATGTTTTTTCTGCCAGTAAATACCTTTACAACCCAATTCCTATTTCTTGTCTGGTAAAAAGCCTAGGTTTATGAAATCATGCACAGCCCTCTCTCACTCTGGTGAGAGTTTGCCAGGAAGGGAAGGGGGATGAGTTATAAGAGGGCCAATGAGAGCTGCAGAGCTGGAGGTATGCTTCTGTGTGTCTGTTTAAATCCAGGAAGTGAACAGGCAGCAGATTCAGCTGCCCACAGTTAAAATGGCTGCAGCCAGACTCAGTGGAGGGAGATTTCTGTAGCATATTTGGCAAGTACAGAATCCCAGTATATATAAAATATGCAAAGTGGTTGGAGGGAAGCTTCAGAATGGCAAAGATGTTTTTATTACAAATTAAGTGAGCAGACTGCAGTTCCTCTTTAATTAAGCACACTGCATACAGTCGTTAGCTGGATGAACTTTTGATTGTTTTTAGCCTTTTTTAGCTGGATGGCGTGATTAATTCTGGATCTTACCTTCTTTGAATCACTTTGCACTATTATCTTCAAGTGTGCACTGGGATATAACCTGGCACATACGATGACTGAATACAATCACTTGAGGCCTTCCTCATCCTGCTGTGAGGTTCACACATAATTTAGAATGGCCCCTTCACACTGGCAGTAATGCTTATAGACCTCTGAAAAGTGGTCAGTAATGGACCGCTTTTCAGAGAGCAAAATAGCAGTAGCCGCCAGGCGTTCAGGAGACGCTACTGCCGCCTCCTGATGTCTATTTTTTTGCATTTTTAACTTTTTTTTTTTTTTGGTGCCAGATTGCAATTTTATATTGTAAGACCACACTGCAAATATGAGACAAATGTTTGGTGTGGCCCCATTGATCTCAATGGGCGAGTTTGTCAAACTCTGCACGCCAAATTAAAAGTACCACAGTAAAGCATCACTGCCACGGCATGTGTACAGCCCTGTCAGGCTGTAATATTAGAATTATTGAGGGCAGCTAGGGGCTGTAAACCCGCAATGTGTAGCAGAAATCTACAGGAAATTGAGTATCCACCATATTTGATGTTACCAATTTGATATACTGATAAAACTACTGAAATTTCTAACTCCTGTAAGCATATTTTTAATTAATACATTGATTTGGTTTGGACCTGGGACACGGATGGATGTTTAGAATGACAATCTGAGAGAAGGGAAATAACTTCTAGTGGCCATATTTTTACTTCCATCACGCGTTATATGACCCACTGATTTGTTAGGGTCTTATTACCTGAGGAGAGTCAAATTTTTATGTTGTGTACTGCACTGAGGTGATATGCAGGGCCGGGACAAGGGATGGGCAGAAGGAGCGGCTGCCCTGGGCAATGTGTGGTTTCATGTGAGGTGCGAGGCACCACAAGGAGATCGAGGGGGGGATTGGGGGAAGGGGGCTAGGAAAGGTTATTTGGTGTGATTGATGTTGGGAGGGGGGGTGGGGGGGAGGATTTGTGCTAGCAGAGGTGATTTGGTAGTGGGGGAAGGGGATTGGTACAAATGGGGGATTTTTGTATTTGTGTGTGTGTGTGTGTGTGTGTGTGTGGTGCTAGGATGATTAGAGGGCATTTGTGCTAGGAGGGGAAATTTGTTGGGGGGGGGGGATTTGTTCTGGGGGGATTTCAACAGGGGGGGCAGATTTGTTCTGGGAGGAAGGGGTGTTTATGCTTAAGGGGTAAACGAAGATTAGTGCCCTTTTTTTGGGGGGGGGGGGGGGATTTTTGCTAACGCATACTACTCATACATCTTGGGGGGGGGGCTCAGTCTGGCATGTTTTCCCTGGGCTCTAGACGACCTTGTCCTGCCACTGGTGATATGTAATGGTGAGAAGAAATTGCTGTATGGAATTTCGAACATTTTGTTTATGAGTACTAATTTATGGACACATGGACTATATAAAATAACTGCCCATGGGGACAGGGCCCCTTCAGCTGCTGGAGTTATTGTAAATATATGATTTATAAATGAGAAGTTATTGGGATTCACCCGAACGCTGAATGTTAGATTTCTACTTTTATTTAAAAGTATTGCATTTATTTTAAAAATTTAGTTTAGGGTCACTTTAACTGTTGTCAGTACTTTTATACTAATTAACTGAACAACATTCATGCAATTAAATATTCATTTTTATACAAACGGAATGTTTGATGGTTGGTGTATTGGCTGCCCAGTGTCCAACAATTTATTAAAAGCAGCAATAGCCCTTTGACATTGCTCAGTTTTCTACTTTTTGGGTTTAGTCCTGGACTTAACTTTGATATACAACATTAACTGAACATTTGCCAGAAATTCAGCTGGTTTATCAAAGAGATGCTCTGCACAAATACAATTGCTTGTGATATGGGGGCTGCCATTGCAGGTCTCCTGAGAATGAACAAAGTTCACCAGTTTTCCAGTAGACTTCTGCCTCCTTCTGTATTACCCTAAGTTCACATCTCTACGTTCTGTGTTGGCTGCCATGCCTGGGTTTCAGCAAAAAAAAAAAAAAAAAGCGCATGCACTTTTTCAAAAACGCAGCCGCAGGGAAATCGCATGGTCTTTTTGACCATGCAATTTCCCAGCGGTTCCCACACACACACTGTGATTTTAGATGCATGAGGGAGTCATTCAGAGTGAACAGCAGTGCGTTTTAACTTTGGGTGGTTGCAGGTGCGGCAATCGCTGCAATTCCCACACTTGCAACCACACGCAGGGTAAATCCCATCTTCTTGCACACTAATAATATTATTATTTCCCTTTTTGTTTCTACCTTGTTAATCTGGGAGATCAAGTGTTTATGTGTTCCTCTTAGAAAGAATTTTACTAACTCTTCCAAGGGCTCCACAGACAGCAAATCCAACAGACATTCTAATTCTTCCCCACCCTATCTGGATCTGAACATACATATTATTCACTGCTTTATTTATTGAACAGGTTTCCTAATATGATGGGTACCGAGTATGTGTACCAGTGGTGCCCCCCCCCCCCCCATTAGGGGCGCAGGGGCGACGCCTCCCTAATCCGTGCGCCCGGCACCTAATCTACATGCAGGGTGCCGGACCCATGGATTTCAATGTGAGTTTTTTTTTTTGAAGCACGTGATTAGAGTCTGCGACTAATTGGATTAAAAAAGGGTAAATCGCACTGCACCCTGAGCCCACCCACTTGTGTGACATTAGCAAATTAAAATTTGCTAATGTCTTCCTGTTTCTCCTCTTGGCCAATCAAGGAGGGGGCCAAGTCAACACCTTGAACTTGTTGTGGTCCACAAACCTTTCCACTGTTATCTGGGAATACCATTTCCATTGATTAGCAACAATGTTTAGGTAGGTGGTACATGGTCAGGTATCATATACATGAATGGCAGGACTCCCAGCAGAACATTACCCAAAGTATTACACTGCCTCCGTCGGCTTGCCTTCTTCCCATACTGCATCCTGGTGCCATCTCTTCACCAGTGACACACAAGCACCTGGTTGCACATGTTGTTGTAAAGGAAATTTTTATCAGATCAGGTCAGCTTCTACCTTTGCCCCATGGTCCAGTTCTGATGCTCACATGCTCATTGTAGGTGCATTTTGCTGTGGACACAGGTAAGCATAGGCACCCTGACTGATCTGCAGCTATACATTCCCATACACAACAAACTGAAATGCCAATTTTTCTTCTTTCAACGCATCAAGTTCAGGGACAACATGTTTACTTTAGGCCTAAATATCCCACCAACTTTCACATGCCATTGTAATGAGATAATCAATGATATTCACTTACAATGTCAGTGGTCCTAAATGTATGGCTGATTGTTGTATATAAATAAATAGGTAGAGCTTTGGCAACAACTTGCCAGTTATAGGATCACTAAAAAAAAAAAAAAAAACACTTACTTTTGTCTAGGAAAAGGCTCCCTTGCTGACCAGACCACTTAGCTGTTGCTAGAAAGTGGGATTTTGCAGCAAACCTGCAGTTCTATTAGGTGTAGTGGTTTACATCACCGGAATGATTTCACATTTATCTTTTTACAAATGTCCTAGTATAACTCTCAAAACTAAAAAAGAATCTGGCAAAAATTGTAACATCCTTAGCAAAACAAGTATATTGAGGTAAAAAAGATGGATATAGAGGTAATCAATAGAAATATTGTTTTTCTTTTCAATATTTTCTCTTTTCAATTCTTTCAATTTTAATGTTTTATTTATTCTATACCAGAAACAGATGTCTATTTATATTTTGTTTCATATAAGAGTCACAAAACTTTTCACCCAAAATAAAACATTTTCTAATTTTGGTTTAATTGGGAAAATGTGTGAAACCCAGGTGATGTTTGAACCTAGTGTAAAAATATATTGAAATAAATCCTTGCATGTGCAGATTTTTGATATGGCTAGTTCTTTGTCGCTAAATATTACATTGTCAGATAAATACAAAATGGAAACACATACAGTATAGGGACAAATTCTTGTTTTTTAAACCAACTACCTGTGTAATACTGCAGGGCACATGTTTACACAGCACAATGCAAGTATTATAATTCTGCATGCCATCATATTTTTTGTGAATATGTCAACATGATGTATTTATATTTTCACTTTTGCTCTTTGTGAAAAGTGGTTAAATTATTAACAAAGGTGTGTGTTTGTCCACTGGGCTTGTCCTGAAAAAAATTTGGCACGTTTCTACACAAGATAAATACTTTCCCCATCCCTCAACTACATGTCTTTGATGTTGATTTTCTAACATTGACTTAGATGCAAAGGTTTCCCAAACTTACATCAATCATGTCACAAGGTTTACTGTGTCATATTACCCTTTGGTCTTGCCCAGGTTTTTTTGTATTACCTTCCTGAATGTTGGAACCTATGCTATATCTTTCTTCTGCACTCCTTTCTGTGTTTACAAGCACAGATCACAAAAATAATTACAATGTTTAGCCATAGATGGCTCCCCATCCAAGTTGCCATATTGCATTTCATTTTTTGACAGTTTTAGAAAAAACAAAGGCCTCAGACTGAAGTCTGCCAAAACTATTAAGAAAGGAGATAAAGCTTTTTTTTTTGGTACATTTGTGATAGAAGTAATAAATGTAATGGGATCACTAAAATGAAAACTGGGCAAAATACATATGTTGATGAGGGAGACCTGGATGTATCAAACCATTTAAACAACTACTTAGTCTCAGAAATAAGTTGTACTAACAACAACAACAAGTTGGGTAATCATATTGGTTATAGTAATGACAGTTCAATTTTCAGGATTTCTGGAAACAGATGTAGCAAAGGAACTGGCTTGATTAAAGCTTAAAGTGATTGTAAAGGCTTGTTTTTTTTTCCTATAAAAATAATAAACATATTATACTGGTCCACTCTGTTGCAGTGGATTTGCACAGAGCAGCCTGGATCCTCCTCTTCTCGGGTCCCTCTTCTGTGCTCCTGGCTCCTCCCTCCTGTTCAGTGCCCCCACAGCAAGCAGATTGCTATGGGGGCACCCGAGCTGAGTCACAGCTTCCTGTGTCCATTCAGACACGGAACCCCCCCCCTCTTTCCCCTGATTGGCTAGCTGATTGACAGCCGCGGGAGCCAATGGCGCCACTGCTGTGTCTCAGTTAATCAGGGGGGGAGAATATCTGATGGCTGAGACACTCGTGGAGATTGCTGGACAGAGGGACTTCAGATAAGTATTAGGGGGGGGATGCTGCACACAGGTTTTTTTTCTTAATGCATAGAATGCATTAAGATAAAAACTGGAGTTAGACTTACCGGTAACTCCTTTTCCAGTGGTCTTCCAGGACAGCCCTTGAGATGGAGTCCCTCCTATCCACCCAGGAAACACATTGCCAACAGTTCAAAAGGCGGTCCCTCATGTCCCTGGTCAGTCATTTACCAAGAACCGAAGGATGGAACTGTAAAAACAAAACCATAACAGATAATAATGTTAGTACATTAACATAAACAAAAAAGGGTGGGATCGTGCTGTCCTGGACGACCACTGGAAAAGGAGTTACCGGTAAGTCTAACTCCAGTTTTCCCCAGTTGTCTTCCAGGACAGCCCTTGAGAGGATCCCCAAGTACTTACCAGATTAGGGGGGGGACCACGACTTGAAGAACTTTTCTCCCAAAAGCCTGATCCTGACTGGACATTAAGTCTAGTCGATAATGCCTTGTAAAGGTGGAAAAGCTTGACCACGTGGCTGCTTTACATATTTGCTCCGGGGTGGCACCAGCTCTTTCTGCCCAGGATGCTGATAATGCCCTTGTGGAGTGGGCTTTAATACCCCCAGGAGGATCTTTGTTTACCGTCTTATAACCCTCTGCTATAGCTAGCCTAATCCGCCTAGCTATGGTGACTTTAGAAGCTTTTTGCCCCTTACATTGTCCGGAAAAAAGAACAAAAAGTGAATCTGAGATTCTGAATGGATTGGTTACCCTAAGATACTCTAGGATACACCTCCTCACATCTAATAAATGAAAACGCTTTTCTTTCTCGTTTGAAGCCTTCTGACAGAATAAAGGGAGGACAATATCTTGTGACCTATGGAAATTAGATGCCACCTTTGGTAAGAACTCAGGGTCTGTCTTTAGGATGACTGTCTTCTAGAATTTGGAGGAATGGCTCTCTGACAGAGAGAGCTTGGATTTCACTAACTCTGCGTGCTGAAGTGATTGCCACAAGTAGTACTGTCTTGAAAGTGACCAGTCTTAGAGAGGCCTCTGAGATAGGTTCAAAAGGTGACCCCAAAAATGCCTTTAGAACGACTGATAGATCCCAGGATGGGGCGATGTTAACTCTAACTGGTTTGCGTCTGGAGATTGCTTTACAGAACCTAGCAATGAAAGGATCTTCTTGCAACCTTTTCTCTAAGTACACACTTAAGGCCGCTATCTGGACCTTAATAGTACTAGGAGTTAGCCCTTTGTCTATCCCCTCCTGGAGAAACTGTAGGATATTTGCTGTATCCATGTTTACCTCACCTCGGCTGTTCAAACAGCTGTTAAATTTTCTCCATACCTTCCTGTAAATGGCTTGAGTGACAGGTTTTCTACTCTGTAGCAGGGTCTGAATCACTCTATCAGTCAGGCCCTTGCTCCTCAATATCTCCTCCTCAGTAACCATGCTGAGAGGTTCAGCATGGATACTTGTGGATGAAAGAGAGGTCCCTGAGACAGAAGGTCTGGTCTGCAGGGAAGCCTCAGAGGAGGTTGGTCTGTCAACCGTAGCAACGTTGTGAACCATGGTCTCTTGGGCCAAAACGCTTCCACTAAGATTAAACACGTTTCCTCCACTAGAAACTTTGCTAAAACCCTCGGTATGAGGTGAAGCGGAGGAAACGCATACGCTAAGCTGAAGGTCCATGGGGTCTGTAAGGCGTCTACTTCCCAGGGCTGATCTCCTGGGTGTAGCGAGCAAAAATTTGGAACTTTTGCATTCTCCTTGTTTGCAAACAGGTCCACTACTGGTTTTCCCCAGTAAGCTGCTATGTAGTTGAACACTTCCGGGTGTAGAGACCATTCTTGATTCGACACTTGTTGTCGACTCAAGAAATCTGCAGTGTTGTTCACCTCCCCTTTCAGGTGAATTGCAGAGATGGATGCTAGATTGGATTCTGCCCACTGAAAAATGCGACTGGCCACCAACATTAGTCGATGACTTCTGGTGCCTCCTTGCTTGTTTATATAAACTACAGCTGTCATATTGTCTGAGCGGACCTGTAGATGATGACCTTGTATTGTATTCTGAAAGAATAACAGAGCCCTGAGGACAGCTGTTAGCTCCTTCCAATTGGACGAGAGAAGTTTCTCCTCTGACATCCACCTGCCTTGTGCCCAGTCTGAGTTGAGGTGGGCTCCCCAGCCCCAGCTGCTCGCATCCGTAGTTAGTATGGATGTGACCGGAGAGATCCAGAGAACCCCTTTGTTTAAATTCTCTGTTTCCTTCCACCACCAGAGGGAACGCTTCACTCTGGTGGGGATTGAAATCTCTTCTTCCAGATCCTTGTCTTTTAATTGTTCCAACAGAAACCTCTGAAGGTCTCTTTGGTGGAACCTGGCCCATTGTACAGCTGGAATGGCTGCTGTCATAAGTCCTAAGACCGACATCACCTCCCTCACTGTACATTTGGCGCTGCTTTGAAGAAAAGACATTCTCTGTCGCAGATTTAATATCTTTTCTTCCGGCAGGACTATCCTCTGCTCTACTGACAGGATCTTGTACCCCACGTACAGAATTTCCTGTGTTGGGGTAGTCTTGGACTTTTCCAGACTGATTATCCACCCCAACTGACTCAAGCTGAGCTGTGTCAATTCTAGGTCCCGACGAAGTTGTTTCTCCAAATGGGCTGTGAGTAAGTCGTCTAGATACGGAATAATCGAGACTGACTGTAGTCTTAACGGAACTAATGCCTCCCCGAGAACCTTGGTAAAGATTCTCGGGGAGGACGACAGTCCGAATGGAAGTGCTCTGCACTGGAAATGATAAATTTTGGTGTCTATCTGGATCGCCATCTGAAGAAATTTGTAGCATTCCTTCCTTATCAGGATATGCAGATAGGCGTCCCTTAAATCCAGGGTAGCCATGAACACCTCTTTTTGGAGAAGATTCCTTATAGAGTAAATGGACTCCATCTGGAATTTTTTGTATCGGATGGAGCGGTTCAGAGGTCGGAGGTTCATGATTAGTCTGAACTTCCCGGACGGCTTTTTTACCACAAAAATGTGCGAGTAAAAACCATCCCCCTGTTCCTGAATAGGGACTGGTGTCAATACCTCTTGATCCACCATTTCCCCTATTAACAGAGGTAAGGCCTTGGCCTTCTCTGAGTGTCTTGGAAGCCTTGTCACAAGAAACTTTGAGGGTGGATCGCTGTGAAATTCCAGCGCATACCCTCTTTTTATAATGTTTAAGACAAACTCGTTTGAGGTTATCTTTTCCCACTGTGGGAGAAAATTCACTAACCTTCCTCCCACGGGAACCCTGATGTCACTGGGGTTTAGGGTTTGAATTGGGGCGGCTAAAAAGTATGCCCCCTTTTCCTTTCCCTTTTTGTCCTGTCCAGTGCTTTTAGGGTTTGAACTCCTTCTCTGATTTGGAGGGTTCCTTTGCGGGACGAAAAAATTTTCTTTGAAAATGTTTCTTTTTAATGGGAAAGGTTTTCTTTTTATCCACCGTTCTTTCTAAAGCGGTATCTAATTCAGGCCCGAAGACTAGGTCTCCTGTAAAGGGGACACTACACAGGCGTGTTTTGGATGCCGTGTCTCCCCCCCCCCCCCAAGTTTTCATCCATACTGACCTCCTGGCTGCGACAGAAAGCGCCGCGGTTTTGGCCGTAAATTTTACGGAGTCGGTGGAAGTGTCAGAAATGAAACTTGTTGCCTTGAAAAGCATAGGGAAGGTTTTCAAGAGCTCCCCCCTAGGCGTGCCTGCTTTTAAGTGTTCCTCTAGTTGAGACAACCAGAACTCCAGATTCCTAGCTACACAAGAAGTGGCTAGAGCTGGTTTTAGGCCTGCCATAGAACCATCCCAGGCCCTTTTTAAGATTATGTCTGTTTTTCTGTCTATTGGGTCCTTTAAATGACCCATATCCTCAAAAGCAAGGTCAGACTGTTTTGAGACTTTGGACAGAGGGGCGTCTAGTTTAGGATTCTTATTCCAGACCGCCTCTGGGCTCTCATCAAAGGGGAATCTTTTTTTGAGGGAATTAGGAAAGAAGACTTTTGTCCGGCTCGGCCCACTCCTTGCGGACAAGGTCAGAAAGCACATTATGTATAGGGAATACCTTAGCTTTCTTTTTCCCCAGAGCCTCATACATTTTATCATGTCTGGTCAATTGAGTTTTTTCCTCATCAATTTCCAACGTATCATAAATAGCGCTCAACAGCTCGTCTACATCCTCCAGAGACAGCTTGTATTTTGCTGCTTTGTTAGCTACAGCCTGATCCTCATCCTGATCTGAGTCTGCGTCAGAGGATTCAGGGCTAACTAACACGGGGCTATGCTCTCTGACTATACGGGGCTCCCCAGAACTGGGTGTTGTAAGGCATGGTGAGGAGGGAATCGCAGCTGCTTTACTGGTGGAAGCAGACGTGTTTACATCTGCGATTAACTCCTGGAGAGATTTAAAGGTTGATGCCATTTCATCTTTAAAGGAGCTAAAGAATTTTGCCAAGGGAGAGTCTGCCTTTGTTTTAAGTAAGACTGCAATACACTGTCTGAATAAGGCTTTGTTAGAGCCTGAGACAACTTATTTCCACAATTAGGGCATTTTTTGCGGCCTGACTTGTCTTCCCTTGGAGCTTCCTTACCCTGAAATAAAGAATAAACTATCTTAGCATCAGAGAACCTTTTTAACTCTCATTAAAAACACCTGTGCTGCAACCACCACTGCATAAACCTGGGACTGTGAGGTAACCACCACGGGGTACTACAAATCCCAGCCTTACAACAAAACCCCAGAAAAAAACCACAGTAAGGGCTTGCCCAGCAGCCTACCTGGGTTTGGCTGGTGCCTGCATCCACCGGAGTGTTCTGGGAAGTAGCCTCCATGGTCTCCCTCACGAGCTCCGGATCCCGCCGCTAGTCCGGTATAGCTGGACGCTGGTCGGGATTTGTAGGCCCAGCGTGGGCTTTCCCCTCCTCCTTGTGCCTCTAGAGACCCGGAACCGGAAGTCTCGGCACACAGGATGACGCGGTTCCGCTGGAAATGACGCTCGGCGTCTCCAACCCCCACTGCTCCTGGGGGGAACCTGCACCAACCTGCCACTGGCCACCTCGGCACTGGAAAGGGGGCTTTTCAGCCGGACGGTACCTGAGCCCAAAAGATTAAAGGTAGGACTAACCTGGAGCCGCTGGATAGGACCTGGTCCCCCTGTGCGGCTCCGCTCCCCTCAGGCAGCCCCTGAGAGATAGAGTCCTTCTCCTGGTTCCTGGCAACATGTTCCTTCGACGGAGGAAACACAAATGACTGACCAGGGACATGAGGGACCACCTTTTGAACTGTTGGCAATGTGTTTCCTGGGTCGATGGGAGGGACTTCATCTCAAGGGCTGTCCTGGAAGACAACTGGGGAAAAAAACTTTCTGCCTTTACAACCCCTTTAATAAAGCAATGGGTCCTGAAGGTATTCATCCCAGAGTTCTAAGAGAACTTTGAGGTGGTATAGTTGTTGGAGCATTGACAGATTGTTTTAATCAATCTCTTCTAGCAGGAGAAGTTCCCCATGGCTGGCAGACAGCTAATATTGTACCTGTCCACAAGAAGGGCAGCAAAGTAGAAGCTGAAAATTACAGGCCAGGGAGTCTAGCGTAGGTTGTATTCAAGTTATTAGAATCATTCCTGAAAAGAAGGATCGTTGATCACTTAAAATATACAACCTTCTGGGCCCAAAGCATCTTTATTGAGGGAAGATCATGTCAGACTAATCGGACTGAATTTTTTGACTATAATACCAATGTTTTGGACCAGGGTGGTGCTGTGGACATAGCATATCTTGATTTCAGCAAGGCATTTGATACAGTTCCACATAATGATCTAATACAAAAGTTGTACAAGCTAGGACTTAACCCATGGGTGGTTCAGTGGATATGCAGTTGGCTAAATGATAGACACCAGAATGTGATTTTAAATGGGGTTCACTTGGAACAGAGACCAGCCAATAGTGGGGTACTACAAGGCTCTGTACTGGGTCCTGTTCTATTTAATCTATATGTAAGTAATATAACTAAAGGTTTGTTGGGCAAGGTATGTCTTTTTGCTGATGATACAAAGGTGTGTAATAGGGTTGATATCCCTGGAGGTGTCTGTAATATGGAATAAGATTTGGCATTGCTGGAAGATTGGTCAAAACAGTGGAGATTGCAGTTCAATGTTTCTAAATCTAAAATAATGCACCTAGGAAAAAATAATTCCTTGAGAGAGTATAACATTTGGAGTACATTGTTGACCAGCACTACAGAGGAAAAAAGATTTGGGGGTACTTATTTTAGATGATTGCAAAATGAGCAAACAGTGTGATGAGGCAGTGGGACAAGGGAATAGAATTCTAGGATGCATCACTAGAGCGATCACCATAAAGGAGGAAGATGGTTCTGATATAGAAGTTAGACTTCATTTAGAATACTGTGTCCAGTTCTGGAGACCTCACTTACAGAAAGATATTGATAAAAATAGAACGAGTCCAGAGATGGGTAACGAAAATGGTGAAAGGTCTGGGGGTAAAACCTATCAAGAGCAGCTTCAGGAACTTAAAATGTGCAGTCTGGAGGAAAGAAGGGAAAAGGGAGACATGACTGAAACCTTTAAAGTAGAAGTCCAGCCTCAGCTTGTTTTGCTGGGCTTCTCCTATGGTTCACAGGAGTGCAATTAGTTTTGCAGTCCTGTGACCCGTTTTCAACAGAGAGTGGTCTGAAGTCCACTCACTGCTGAAGTCAATGGAATAAGTCCAGGCACCTCGTCATCATGACAATGGAGTCTGGATCCGCCAGGACTTATGCCTATCTCAGCAAACGCTTCAAACGTCTGTGCCAACAAGAGACCTACTGGATCTATTCCTTGGGCATCCTCACACCCGGTGGGCTAAACGAGGAAATCGAGGTTCACACACTGTTATGAGCCACCTCGCCCTCCCGCCACATCATCCAGCTTCCCCCACTTCCCCTCCTTCTCCCCTTTTTTCTTTTTCCTCTCTCTCCCCTCCCCCCCCCATACTACCTCTCTTCTCCCCCCCCCCTTTTTTTGCCCTTATCCCCTCGCCCCCCCCCCCCCCTACAAGCCCACGTCCCTGTCTATCCTCCATCTTCTAATTTTGTACATTCTTACATATGCACACACCACATTGTACGGAGGCACACGCATATAAATACACCCCCCCCCCCCACAAATACAGCCCTACCCTCCCTCCGCTTACCACAATTCTATATTCATATATTTTTCACTCTCCATATAGTAAATATATATATATATATATGTGTCATTAAAAAGTACCTACTAATACTGCACTCAGGTGGCGCTTCCTTTCTTCACCCTATCTCAGCGAGCCGCTGAGAGCCTGAGACGGAGCTCCCCGCCCCTTCACAGCTCAGCACTCCAGTGAGCGTGGAGGAGCAGAGAGGAGAGCTGCTGATTGACAGCAGCTCTCCTCTCCCGGGGGTGGGGGGGCCCCCCCATGTTCGATTGCTCGGTTCTCACCCCATGTTCGATTGCTCGGTTCTCAGTGCAGAGGCCGTGGGGGACAGATGCATCATAAGACAGATGCTGCAGCCACCTAAGTATAATTGGGCAAAAAAACTTTTAAATATATCAAGGGGGTGAATGAGGTTCAGGAGGGAAAAATCAAGAACACGGGGGCATGACCTCAAACTGGAGGAAAATTAATTTTAGAAAGTATTATTTTACTGAAATGGTAGTTGATGCTTTGAAAAATTTCCAACAGAGGTAATGAACAGTACAACAGTATATGGCTTCAGGCATGCTTGGGACAAACAGATCTATACTCAGACAAAAAAAACAAAAAACAAAAAAAAACAACAAACAAAACAACCCCTCAATGGACTCCTCAGTCTTTTTTCTGCTGTCAGTTTTCTATGTTTCTAGTAAATGGAAATGTATTTCTTAATTACATTAAATTACAAAATGGCTTGTTTATATGCTATATTATATTTTTATGTAAATCAAAAAGGTGGCACTTTATTAGCATCAAATCCTTTACTAAAAAGACAAATATAGCAACTCTTTCGCTCATATGATAATAAATGCCCCACTATAAGTACTGTGTTAAAATCAAAAGTCCAGTGATTTTCATTAACTGCTCCTTCAATTTTCCTTCATATTACTCCACCAATATGCCATGCCCAATAACCAGTCAGGTGACTCAAGTAAAAATTGATCACTCACCAGATGACCATGACCTCTTATGAAATAAGCAGGTCACTGTGCGCATTCTATACAAAATAAACCCCACTACTCCTCTGCCTCCATGGTCCAGGACACCAGGGATACAATATCCTTCTCCTCAACACCATAGGACTGATAAAGACCAATGAAAAATACTTACTTGTGCTATGTTTATTATAAAAAGTGTTTCACATCAAAAAAAAAAAAAAAAAAAAAGGAGAAAGGATTAGATTTAAATGCTGCAAAGGAAGATACCGTTAGGGTTAAATGTTAAATGGTATATAAAATTGTATGGATGTAAAGTAGAAATCTTCAGTGTGGTTGTGACATCAACAGGATTTGCAGATGCCTTTTTTTTTTTTTAACCACTTAAGGACCAGCCTCATTTTGGATTTTAGGTGTTTACATGTTTAAAACAGGTTTTTCTGCTAGAAAATTACTTAGAACCCCCAAACATTATATATGGTTTTTCTTCTAACACCCTAGAGAATACAATGGCGGTCATTGCAATACTTTTTTTTGCACCGTATTTGCGCAGCGGTCTTATAAGCGCACTTTTTTTGGAAAAAATTCACTTTTTTGAATAAAAAAATAAAACAACAGTAAAGTTATCCCAATTTTTTTTTATATTGTGAAATATAATGTTACGCCAAGTAAATTGATACCTAACATGTCATGCTTGAAAATTGCGCCCGCTCGTGGAATGGCGTCAAACTTTTACCCTCAAAAATCTCCATAGGAGACGTTTAAAAAATTCTACAGGTTGCATATTTTGCGCTACAGAGGAGGTCTATGGCTAGAACTATTGCTCTCGCTCTACCGGTCGCGGTGATACCTCATATGTGTGGTTTGACCACCATTTTCATATGCGGGCGCTCCTCGCGTATGCGTTCGCTTCTGCACGCGAGCTCGTCGGGACAGGGGGGTTTTAAAAAATTTTTTTTTTATTTTTATTATTTATTTTACAATATTTTATTTATTTTTACACTGTTTAAAAAAAAAAATAAAATTGTGTCACTTTTATTCCTATTACAAGGAATGTAAACATCCCTTGTAATAGAAAAAAGCATGGCAGGACCTCTTAAATATGAGATCTGGGGTCAAAAAGACCTCAGATCTCATATTTACACTAAAATGCAATAAAAAAAAAAAAAAAAAGTCATTTAGAAAAATGACATTTGAAAAAATATGCCTTTAAGAGGCGTGGATGGAAGTGACCTTTTGACGTCGCTTCCGCCCAGCAGTGTCATGGAGACGAGTGAGCGCCATCTTGGCCTCACTCATCTCCAGACACACCACGGCACAGGACGCGATCGCCTCCGCCGCTACCGACGGCTCCGGTAAGCGGCGGAGGGCACCGGATCGCGGCGAATCCGCCGCAGGGACAACTTTTATCTGAAAGCCGGCCGCCGCACGAAAACGGGGATACCGGGGTTATGGCAGCTAGCTGCTGCCATAACAACGATATCCCCGTTCAAACTTAGGACGTACATCGTCGTGCGGCGGTCGGGAAGTGGTTAATTAAGTTTGTATATCGAAAGGGGGAAGTTTTTGGACTTTAAAATGGAAGCACAAAGTATACACAACCAAGTGCCTCCATCCCTGTTCAGTTGAGTTAAAAAGGCGTTGGGACTTACTTTGAATGAGGTGCATAGTATACAGTCAGTAATAGATAAATACAAAAACACAGCAATAATAATTTATATATGGACATACTAAGGATTGTAACATAGTGCACTATTAAACAATGTTGAGAGCAGGATTTATTGTTTAAAGAGTCTCAACAATTATGGTATAAAAACATTGTATTAAAGGTTTAATTAATTAATATTAACATATTCATTATGATTGTTGAATCATAACACAAAACAAAAAATATATTGACATAGGTTTAAGAGTTGATTGTGTAGAACTTTGATTCATGGTTGGCAAAATCATGTATGAGGTCAAGTATACAAGAGCATGATGTAATAAAGAAAATGTATCCATATGTTACATAGTTACATAGTAGGTGAGGTTGAAACAAGACACAAGTCCAACCTATGTGTGTGATTATATGTCAGTATTACGTTGCATATCCTTGCATGTTGTGGTTGTTCAGGTGCTTATCTTATGCCGCGTACACACGAGCGGACTTTGACTGGACTGGTCTGACAGATCTAGTCCGGCGGACAATTCGACCGTGTGTGGGCTTCATCGGACCTGCAGCAGACTTTTTCGGTCGAAAATCTGACAAACTTTAGATTTGGAACATGTTTCAAATCTTTACGCCGGAACTCCGCCGGACCCAGTTCCTATCAAAGTCCGCTCGTCTGTATGCTAGTCCAATGGACGAAAACCAACGCTAGGGCAGCTATTGGCTACTGGCTATCAACTTCCTTATTTTAGTCCGGTCGTACGTCATCACGTACGAATCCGGCGGACTTTGGTGTGATCGTGTGTAGGCAAGTCCGTTTGTTCGGAAAGTCCGCCGAAAGTCCGTCGGACCAGTCTGGTCAAAAAGTCTGCGGCATAATAGTTTTTTGAAACTATCGATGCTCCCCGCTAAAACCACCGCCCGTGGAAGGGAATTCCACATCCTTTCTGCTCTTACAGTAAAGAACCCTCTACGCAGTCTAAGGTTAAACCGCTTTTCTTCTAATCTTAATGAGAGGCCATGTGTCTTATTAAACTCCCTTCCACGGAAAAGTTCTATCCCATTTCCAGCACATCCTTCCTGAGGACTGGTGCCCAGAACTGGACAGAATACTGTAGTTCAATATAGGTGAGGCCGGACCAGAGTCTTGTAGAGTGGGAGAATTATCGTTCTATCTCTAGAGTTAATCCCTTTTTAATGCATATCAATATGCTGTTTGCTTTGTTAGCAGCAGCTTGGCATTGCATGCCATTGCTGAGCCTATCTACTAGGACCCCCAGGTCCTTTTCCATCCTCGATTTCCCCAGAGGTTCTCCCCCCAGTGAGTAGATTGCATTCATATTTTTGTCACCCAAATGCATTATTTTACAGTTTTCCACATTAAACCTCATTTTGCCATGTAGTTGCCCACCCTAATAATTAATATGTCTCGATGCATTTTGTGGAGAACACCTCCCCTTCCTCAGAAGCAGATACAAATCTGCAAAAAGTATATGAACAATGTTGAAGTCTAATAGTTAAACCACATAGGGGAAGGAAAAAAAGCAAAAAAACAAACACCGTTTAATATGTTAAATAATGTTACAATGTATATATCTATATCTATATGGATTGTTGATGTGTTTTTGTATTTAACTATTACTGACTGTATACTATGCACCTAGATCAAAGTCCCTGTCAGGAAAGGTTTCACTTGCTGGTGGCACTGTCAGATCTTTGGGCTGCAGTACTGGTGTCCACGAGCAGGTGTCTCCTAGCAATCTGGAGCCGACATTGTCTCCTGCAATCAAGCATCATCTGAGACTGGTTGCAGGAGATGTGTATTTATACCCGGCAAGCACTCACACACTTGCCCTGAGCCCTGACCTGTACCTGTGATCCTGGACCTGTATTTGAACCTGTTCCTGTCCCTCCTGTGATCCTGTTATCCTATACCCCTATCGCACAGCCTGATCCCTTCCACCTTCTCCCTGTCCTGCCTTGCTCCTTTCCCCCCCATCTGCTGATCTCCCGTATATGACCCTGGCCTGGCTATGATTACGATTCTGGCATTCCCTATCTTTGTTTTGTTTTACACCTTTTGGTATCGGAGGTGCATTTATATCTGTGTTCACTTGTCTTAATAAACTACATTACTTTTTCACCTTGCATACTTTTGGTTCACTCTGCAGTCCACACAGTTCTGGTCACATCTGTTTATGACAGGATACTAAGGCCATTCCTGACCAGAAGTGGCTGCACAGAAGAGCCATCGTGGTACTGTTGCTTTTGCTAAAATACAGTCAGAAATAGTTGTTCATCTTGCTTCACTGGTAACGGAGGATAATGTTGCTTTTGCTAAAATACAGTCAGAAATAGTTGTTCATCTTGCTTCACTGGTAACGGAGGATAATTATTGCCGTCTGGTAGTGGAGTGGGCCAGGGATCAACTTTTAGAATGTATCTGTCTGGCTCATTCTCTGGTTGATCAGGGCGGTATGTTTGAAAACGTTCAGCCTGTGATTTAGGTGTGTGCAGAGCTAGCCTTGTTCAGTACTCTAAAGGGCAGTGATGATTTCTCTCCCTCCTTCAGTGTTGATCAGATTGAGTCTGTAGTGTGGCTTTTGGAGGATGACTCTGCATACTTCAAGCACTATTCAGCATGTTCCCAACTGGTGCTAGTGGAGTGTGTTAACTCGGTGCACTCCCTTTTCAGACAGGCAGCATATAAACCGAATTTTGTTCAGCCATTATTCCAAGCATGGTCTGATATATTGCACTCAGCCTCAGTCAGCTCACAACAACCCATTCCTGCTACCAGACACCTGCCTGCCCAAATGTCTCTCCCCATCACCCACGACAACCCCAGTCTCAGCCCAATATACCCTGCTTCCAACCAAATATCAATACCCCGAGGCGGAGCTAGCGCATGGCATGTGAGGAGTGCGGGACCGGAGCTCCGTCTGCAGACTGACAATCCTGGGTCAGCGGCACCCAAATTTTGTGCTCCACTGCTGGGGATGTGTGCTGGGACCCCTCGGGCACCTTCGGGGATGGTAAAATACGCCCCCCTTGCTCAAAAACGACCTGAGAACGGCTGGCACAATTCACCTGGGGCTCTCAAAATGGCACCGGAACACAGGAGGAGGAATGGCTGCCGCTCCAGAGATCCGTGGAGGCACCGCTCCAGGCATCTCCCCTACAAGACAGGGTGAGTCCTAAGCCCCAGAGGGAGGCAGTGATAAGAAGGGGGAGATCGCTGCACAGATTAAGAGATCGCTGGGCCAGAGCTGACAGGAGGGTGGAGATAATCCATCCCTGACCCAGATTATGGCGGCCATACAGGGGTGCCAGAACAAGCTAATTGACCACTTTGAGAAGCTCAGAATGGAGTTCTCCTTTATGAAACATGACATGCAGAAGGTAAGGGAGAAGGCATAGACCACTGATCGCCGTGTTACTGCCCTGGAAGATACTGTCAGGCCCTTAGATACTGCTGCACAGATGACCAAAAAGACTTTGTCTGAACACACATTAAAGATGGCCAACATGGAAGACCGCATGAGAAGGAACAATATAAGGCTGGTGGGGTTCCCAGAGGGAGTGGAGAGGAAGCACCCAAAAGAATTTCTAGAGAACTGGCTGAGTGCTAACATGGCGCCTGATACCTTCACCAAGGCCATTGAAAGGGCACACCGTATCCCAGGCCGGGCCCCCCTCGAAGGGAGCCCCCCCAGATCTATGATAGCGAAAGTGCTTATAGGATATAAGGGAATATTCCTGTTATTCGGAAACGCATAAGACGCTCGCCAGAATAGACACTATCCTGACTGAGGGGGACGGTATGGAATTGGTCCAGGGAGTTTCCTATTTTCCCAGAGCCCTATCTGATCATTCACCTATGCTACTGGAACTTAATTTGGGACTGAAGCCAGGTTTACGAATATGGCGAATGGAGGCTAGTTGGCTCCAGGAGGAATATATTAAAATTAAATGTACAGAGGCTATCAAACACTTCTGGGCTGACAATGATGGTTCTGCATCCACACTTCTCCAATGGGAGGCTTTTAAGGCCACGCTGTGAGGGGCGTTTATAGCAGAGTTCCAGGGGTTCAAGAAACAATTAGCTTCAGCAGTTAAACTTAAAGAGACATACCACAAAATTTAACCTTGCACAACGTAGACGCATATTTGAATTTGGCGACAAGAATGGCAGGCTCCTGGCATACTTGGCGAGGCCAGAATATGCTCTGGTTTATTTTAAGTCCGTGTATGACAGCTCTAAAATTGAAATTTGAGACTCAACTAATATCCTGAAAATCTTTGCCCAATTCTATGAAAAATTATATAGCTCTTGTGCTCCTCTGGGGATGGAGAGATTGCTGACTTGCATGGCAGACATTGATTTACCTAGGTTGACGGAGGAGGATAGTACCGCTTTAGAAACTGGCATTACGGTGGAGGAGGCGATTGCCTCCTTTCCGCCTAGGAAGTCTCCTGGACTAGAAGGCATTCCCCCAGAATGGTATAATACTTTTCGGTATGGTATGGCCCCACGCCTACTTAAAGTCTTTAATGCAGCTAGATTGGATGGCAGATTACCTCCTTCAATGAGGGAAGCCTTGGTTGTACTGATACCTAAGGGAGGGAAGGACCCTCGAGAGTGTGACTCCCTTCGTTCAATCTCGCTGATGAATGTGAACACAAAAATATTGGTAAAAATACTGGCAGGTAGATTACAATTAGTTATCCCAAAATTGGTGGATGTGGATCAAACAGGTTTTATTCAGGGTCGTTGCGCACAGATGAACATTAGGAGACTTTTTGTAAATCTCCAAACCGATCATGACAACTCCGGGACTCGAATAGTGGCCTCCCTAGATACAAAAAAGGCCTTTGACTCCGTGGAGTGGACATATTTGTTCCACCTCCTGGAGTCGTATGGTTTTGGTCCTGTGTTCATCTCTTGGGTAAGGCTCTTGTATACAGATCCGTTGGTAAGACTGTGGGTTAATGGCAAAATTTTTGACTTCTTTCCCATTTTTAGGGGCACCAGGCAGGGGTGCCCACTTTCACCCCTCCTGTTTGCTCTGGCAATAGAGCCACTAGCGGTCAAACTTAGAGCTACGCCACACCTAACGGGACTGCGACTGGGGGGGTTTGAGGAGCAAGTTTCACTTTATGCTGACGACATGTTGCTATATCTACAGAATCCTGAGCTTTCGCTATCAGAAGCATTCCAATTGATTCAAGAGTTCGGGGACTACTCTGGATTAATTGGAAGAAGTCCTCCCTCTTCCCTATAGATGAAGATGTCCACCTCTTTTAGGTATTTGGGGATTGAGGTTCAGCTTCCCATCTCTAAGTTTCTGGAGACAAACCTGATGCCGGTTGTACTAAACTTTCGGGAGAAGGTACGGAAGTGGCAGAATTTACAGATCACCTTGATGGGACAGATAAATCTATTTAAAATGATTCTTCTTCCTAAGTTTCTGTACATTCTCTCAAATTCCCTGGTTTTTGTGACATTACGGGTCTTTAGGAATATAGACTCCATTATTGTGGGGTTCCAAGGCACCCAGGGTTTTTGACAGTTTTAAAGTTACCAATTACAGTGGGCGGGATGGCCCTTCCTGACCTGCAGTCTTACTTTATGGCTTCACAGCTTTTCTTTCTGCACTGGCGACTCTTTCTGCTAACACCTAATGCTACTACCCTGCTGGAGGCTGCAGTTGCCACCTCACAGGAAACGCTTCAAATTATGTTGTACAGGAAGGGGATTCCAGGGAGAGAGGTGGGATCCGTTATGGCGCTACCAGGGAAAGTGTTTCACTTATGCTCTAAGCGGAGGAAAGATGATCCCTGGTTATCCCCAAATAGTACCCTGTGGTGTAATAAGATCCTTGCAGAGTTTTTTAGACTACCGGATGGGTATAGCGCTTGGGCTAGACATGGCATAAAATACCTACATCACATTTATCAGGGTAACCATCTCTGTACATTTGCACAACTAAGAGAAAAATTTGGAGTACCCAGGAGCTGGTTCTTTCGATATGCGCAGCTGCGCCATGCAGCGTTTGCACAGTTTGGGGAGGGTGAAACTATGGTGCAGAACACCGATTTGGAGAAGGTTCTGATTGACCCGGATCCAGCTAAGCGAATCTCTAGATATTATGGGGCAGTGGGTCTGGGGGTAGTGACTACAGCTTCTAAGCCCATGGAGTGTTGGGTCGCGATTGTCCCGGAATTGTCGGAAGAACTGTGGCAGGAGGTACTGGACACATTTGGTGTCTGTTGTCTTCTCTACGGATAAAAATGATCCAGTTCCGTTTCCTCCACCAGCAGTATTATACACCTACTAGACTTTACCAAATGCAGAGGCGGGAATCGGCAGTTTGCCATAAATGCAAAGGGGCAGAGGGTACTTTCCTACATATGGTCTGGGAATGTGAAAAAGTAAGACCATTATGGTCACAGGTGACTGAATTTCAGAGCTGTTTGACCTACCTAACATTTGCTCCCCCCTACGCTGTCTCCTTGAGGTGTTTGACCAAGAAGAAATTAATGCATACACAAAACTATTCCTTAGGATTCTATTATTTGGTGTGAGGAAACTTATTGCCAGACGATGGATACATGACGAACTGCTGACACTGGGGATGTGGATGAAAATAATAAATGCTGATGTATAAAATGACCTATGAAGCTAGAGGGGCCCCTAAGTAGTTTAGGAAGGTATGGTTTTGATGGGTAGACTCTGGTAATACCCTGGAGGGGGAGGGGTAATAGACCATTTGACTGCTTGAGGTCATTTACTTCCTATATTTTAATAAAAAAAAAGACGCTGACAGAGCAGATAGTGAGTCCTTTTTCTTGATCTGGACAAAAAAAAAAAATTGTATCCTGCCGAGTGTAATACCAAAAACAGACTTCAATTGGGGAGGGAGGGTATTAGTTGGACTATCCAGGGTTGTTTGTTCTGGTTAAAGTTTAAAAAAAAAAAAGAAAAAAAAAAAAAAGAAAAGCACATGTACTTTAATGTAAGATGGAGATGGAGACCTGACTAGCTCAGATAAAAGAGCATTAATATGTACATTATTGTTCTAATATTGGATGTTGATCTCTTCATTGATTTGGATGTAATTTCTTTTTGATGTATTGTATGAACAACATTTATGTGCGCAATAAAATTTTGAAAAAAAACAAAAAAAAAAACACCATCAGTACCCAGTTTCCACTTGCTGCACCTATCCTGCCCTTAATCCAACTGCCTCTTCTCTGCTGCCTGCAACAACCCCACAAAGACCTAGCCACTGTTCCCTCTTCCTTAAGGTATTCTAGCCCTTCTCTTCAATCTGCTACACCCTTTACTTACAGTTCTGCAGTCACCTACAGAACTTCGGTGGCTAAACCGAAGAAAAAAAAACTGAAGTTTTTCCCGACCCATACAATCCTGCCATTATCCCAACCTGCCTCCACACCAGCCGATTTGCTCCAGTCTTCCTCAATGCCAACCGAGCTACACCAGTCTGCCTCCATGCCAGCCAAGCTGATCCGGTCTGTTTCCATGCCAGCTGATCCACTCCAGTCAGTCTGTGCATGATTGCCAGGCTAGCCTCTGATGATTCTGAACCTGAAGACCCACCTAACCCTGCCAACTTTCTGCCTGCTGTCCAACCTGATGTTTCAGTACTCGCTGTCCAGCCTGATGTTCCGGTCCCCATGGTCCAGCCTGAAGTTCCGGTGCCCACGGTCCAGCCTGAAGATCCGGTGTCCGTTACCCAGTCTGCTGATACGGTGATTGCTGAATCGTTTGCTGATGTCCAGCTTGTTGTGCCTGTGCCCAGCTTGATGTGCCACTGCCTGCTACCCAGCTTGATGTGCCGTTGCCCAGCTTGATGCCATGGACTTCTTACCTACCCAGCTTGATGTGCCTCCGCCCATTGCCCGGCTTAATGCCATGGAATTTTTACAGCTGCGGCTAGTTGGCGGGTGTCCCCTAGCAATCTGGAGCCGACATCATCTCCTGCAATCAGGCGTCACCTGAGACTGGTTGCAGGAGATGTGCATTTATACCCAGCTAGCACTCACACACTTGCCTTGGTATTGTCCTTGAGCCCTGACCTGTACCTGTGATCCTGAACCTGTATTTGAACCTGTTCCTGTCCCTTCTGTGATCCTGTTATCCTATACCCCTGCCCTGCTGCCCAATCCCTTCCACCTTCTCCCTGTCCTGCCTTGCTCCTTGCCCCCCCATCTGCTGATCTCCCGTTTATGATCCTGGCCTGGCTACGATTAAGATTCTGGTATTCCCTATCTGCTGTATATAATAGTCTAGATTGTTGTTCTTTGTGGGTCACTGTTTGGTTGTCGTTTTTGTTTTACACCGTTTGGTATTGGAGGTGCGTTTATATCCGTGTTCACTTATCTTAACTACATTACTTTTTCACCTTACATACGTTTTGGTTCACTTTGTTTGCAGTCCACACAGTTCTGGTCACACCTGTTTATGACAGTCCCAACCCCTTTTTAACTCTTAAGTTTGCACATCACTTTCAGTAATTACCTATTCAAAACATGTTGGGACATTGGGGATTGTTCAGCTCAAGTGGATAGATGCGTTTTGGTACAGTGAGTCCACATCAGAGAGGCATTTATAGTTAAAGGCCTGGTAGCCCACGTTTATTAAAAGGAAAAAAAACAAACAAAAAAAACAAAACAAAAAAAGTCCATCCATGAATTCCACGCAGGGGTCCAAGCTTCAATGAAATCCACAAAATCCAAATGAAAATGCTAGTCCACCTGGCTACTCTTCAGCAGTAATGCTGCTATAAGTACAGGCCCCTCAAACGAGCTACTTGGATGCGCACAGTCTTAGGCTCCTTGGCCGCACACAGCTTCTGGCTCCTTGGACGCACACAGCTTTGAAGCCCTTCAACGCACACAGCTTCTATTCTCACACAGAGACACTTACTAGCAGCCACTGCACCAACTTCACCTTCCTCCACTCCCTTTCTGCTCTCACCAGCCCCTCGTTATATGGGCTGTGTGCACCTGGGCTGGCTGTCCACAAGACCCGGACACAGGGTTGGAGATCCTGTCCCACCCAAGACTCTGAAGGATCTCCAAATTACAGAGCCCCTAGCAAAACTTGGAGAAAATTGCCAGAGCAGTTCTGTTTCAAATTTACGCTCTGTAGCTCTGCACTCAGCCAATATGCAGACTCTGGGGGTTATTTACGAAAGGCAAATCCACTTTGCACTACAAGTGCACTGCAAGTGCACTTGGAAGTGCAGTCTCTGTAGATCTGAGGGGAAGATCTGAAACAAGGGGAAGCTCATCTGATTCTATCATCCAATCATGTACAAGCTAAAATGCTGTTTTTTTTATTTTCCTTGCATGTCCCCTTCAGATCTACAGCGACTGCACTTCCAAGTGCACTTGTAGTGCAAAGTGGATTTGCCTTTCGTAAATAACCTCCAATACGCCTTAGAGCCTATCATCTGTTTTCTAGTAGTAAGCACCCATATGCATGTTTACATTTCAGTGCAGTTGTTGCTTTGTGCATCCTTTACAAAAAAACAAAGGAAATGCATCAAAACTCATGTCTACATACTTTGCAATGCATTTTAGCATGTGTTGCAATATAACATACATTGCACATCAACACACTTCATAATTCACATCAACAAGATTTTTTGTTTGTAACCCTAAACCTGCAGCACCTATGGCACACATAGGGGTTGATTTACTAAAGGCAAGAGACTGAGGTAAAGCTTCACTTTACAAAGAACACCCAATCATGTGCAAGAAAAATAAAAAAAAAACTGTTTTTGCTTGCACGTGATTGGATGATGGAATTCAGCGGAGCTTCTGCTCATTTACTAAGCTCTGGAGCTTCTGGTCTTGTAGAGTGCAACTGCGCTTTGGAAAGTGCACAGTCTATTTGCCTTTAGTAAATCAACCCCTCTGTGTCCACTTTAATCACACTGTAGCTGCTGACTTTAAATAAGTACACTTACATGTCCTGGGTGCCCGCGATGTCAGCCGCCCGAGGCCGACCTGTCCCTCGGCTCTCGGGTCCCGGCACCGCCATCCTAACTAAGGGAAACAGGCAGTGGAGCCCTGCGGCTTCACTGCCAGTTTCCTACTGCGCACGCGCAAGCGACGCGGCGCTCTGTAAATGGCCTCGTGGGTTTCTGGGAACACACAGTTCCCAGAAGGCAACGAGGCCGCTCACCAAGGAACAGGACACGCCATGGAATAGGCAGATTAGGAAGACTGCCTAGCAACAAGGGTTCAGATACGTTTAAAAAATTTTTTTTTTCAAATTTTTTTTTTTTTTTTAGGACTTTTGGTGCAATTTTTTTTCAGGGTGACCCTCCACTTTAAAGTGCCTGTGCAAGATAAAGGAAAACCTGTAAACATGGCCTGTTGTGGGTACCTGAGGACAGGGTTGAGAACCACTGTTCTAGAGCATCAGTTGTGTGTGTATTAAAAAGAATAACCTATATGCTCAAATTCAATATATAGGATGTTATAATTTAACAGGAGATTTATTGAGCTTAATAAATGCACTTGTGCTGTGATGCCATGCATCTATCTTGCCACTGATTTTCTTTGGTGAATTCTAATATTCTTGTATTTTTTTTTTATTTTTTTTTTTTATGAAGGTACATTATTTCAGATACTGTACTGTATTGGCTATTAACGTTTTCTTTTTCCTATTTTTTTTTTTCTTAGGTCCGGAGATGAAATTTAGAGGAGTGTTTCATCCGATCATCATCTTCCCTGGAAGAATAGCTGATCTCCATGTTGTCACTAAGGAGGAATCAGGTTAAATGCACCCTATGCTCTTTTTAAGGCTTTATTTTGGGCTGAACAAATATTGTCTAGATATAAATGACATATTAATTTCCTACTTGATTAGTGGTGTCCTTTGCTCATTTTTTCTAGATCTGTGCTTTAATTCTGCATAAAACAACTCTACACTTTGTCTCTGTGCAGAAACTTACCTGTAATAAAAACTTGTCTCTGCTGCCCCCTCCCTTTGTGTAGGGTGAGTGGTCTTGGATCCGCCACTTTGTGTTGTTTTCTGCAGGCAGCCTGTAGTGGGTGGACCTGTAGGGCCCCATCCACAACTCTGCTCTCTTCACAGGCTATAGTGATAATATTCTGTTAATTCTATAGAGTAATGCCGCGTACACACGGTCGGACTTTCTATCCTACTTGGTCCGGCACACTTTCCGACGGACTTTGTCCGCCAGGTGCGCCGGACTTTAAAACGGACGGACTTGCCCACACACGCCCGGACTTTCCGGCGGGCTAAGTCCGCCCGTCTTTCCGACGGACTTTCGCCGGAGTTCCGGCGGACTTTCAGAATGAACGGACTTGCCCACACACGGACAAGTCCGTTCATTTTGAACGTGACTCAGGTGCGACGGGACTAGAAAAGGAAGTCAATCTTGCCGCTTTTATCGGCGAGATTGACACCTTGCGAGCCCCGTCGCGGGGCATACCAGGCCCTTAGGTCTGGTATGGATTATAAAGGGAACCCCCTACGCCGAAAAAACGGCGTGGGGTCCCCCCTAAAATCCATACCAGACCCCGATCCGAGCACGCAGCCTGGCCGGTCAGGAAAGGGGTGGGGACGAGCGAGCGCCCCCCCCCTCCTGAACCGTACCAGGCCACATGCCCTCAACATGGGGGGGTGGGTGCTTTGGGGGAGGGGGGCCGCCCTGCGGGCCCCCCCCACCCCAAAGCACCTTGTCCCCATGTTGATGAGGACAAGGGCCTCTTCCCGACAACCCTGGCCGTTGGTTGTCGGGGTCTGCGGGCGGGGGCTTATCGGAAAAGTCCGCCGGCGCCCACACACGGGCGGATTGTCCGGCACACTCTGGTCCGCCGGACCAAGTATGCCGGAAAGTCCGACCGTGTGTACGCGGCATAATACTTTGGTTTGCTAAGCCATTTGGTGCACAAAAAGTGGATTTATATCCTTTGTGACTATTAAGGATTACTGTATATTTAAAGAAAAGTTTTTGTGCCCAGAGTCCAGCTTTAATGTTTTTTATATATATATGTGTAAAAGAGGGGCATAATTAGTGAACATGACATGGCTTAAAAAGGGCCTAAGACAGCAATGAAATACAGGTGTCCTGTGGCTCCTGTGGTCTGTGGTGGTCTTAAAACCCTTGCAACCCTGTGGAGTCTTTTGGATTCTAGACTCAGAATGGACCCGTGTCCATTCTAAGTTCAAAGAGTCAAGTGAAGTCTATACAGCAATGAGACCAAGTCATATAAGGTGATGTTTTGAAATGGTGGATGGCACCTCCAGTATGTAAATCCAATCCAAAGATATCACCAGCACTATTTGTTTAGATAAGCAGACAGCATACATTAAATTGATTTCCATGTTTGCAGTCAAATTGGGATAACACCTATGTTACGTTTGTTGCATGTCCCAATTCACATAGCATAACTTAAAAATTGCAGCTTACCTTTTTTTAGATGTTCTCTTCTGAACCCTCCAGAAAGGAAAAATTCTTCTAGCTCTCTTTTTTTATGAGGGGTTGGGCAGCTGTATTTGCCATAATTAACCCTGTCTGTACTGTGCATGCACATTTTCATTATTAATTGTGACTAGATTTGTACACTGTCTGTCCAAACATTTAGTTAAAGGTGTAGAGGCTGAGCTTCTTGCATTGCATGTTGATGAGTACATGAGTGGAGGCTGGTTCTCAAAATTTTTGGGGGAGCGCAAACAAACTGAAAAAAAAACCATCAATTGCAGCTACTGTGCCATCAAACACAGCCACTGTGCCATCAAACGCAGCCACTGTGCCATCAAACGCAGCCACTGTGCCCATCAAATGCAGCCACTGTGCCCATCAAACGCAGCCACTGTGCCCATCAAACGCAGCCACTGTGCCCATCAATTGCTGCCAGTGTGCCCATCAATTGCCACTACTGTGCACCATCAAATTCTGCCAGTGTGGATTGCCCGGCACTTACCTGCCTCGCAGCAGGTCAGCGGCGGTGTCCTGCACGCTCCTCGATGTCTTCTTCTGTCCTCTCTATCAGGCGTCCAATCACAGCGCCTGACATTTCAGCCAATCAGGTCACAGGTAACAGGTAACACAGGTAACAGACCCAAGCACCTGATTGGCTGAGAGGCGGTTCATTGTTAGCAAAGCGAATTCCTTCGCTTTGCTAACACACAGCTGAGTGAACAGCGAACGCACAGCATTGCACCTGCTGTTCACCTTTTTGGGCGCCTATTAGAGCTTACGGCCCTAATCGGGTGCTTACAAAAAACACCCCCACTGCTGTAATTCAGGTGCCCGGTGCGCGAAAAGGGAACACCTGAATAGGGGGTGTCGGCGGCGACCATAGATAGATTAATGCAATGCATGAATCTATCTATGGTGATAGAGTGGTGCCAGGAGAGAGGGGGCGGCACTCCTGCGCACTTTATGGACGCACCACCACTGGAGTACATACTTAGGACAGACTCACTCTAACATTGTTCAAAAAACTTGCAGTCAGCCATAACACCTTCTCCTGAGTAATATCTGAAAGGTACAAAAAAAAAAAAAACCCAAAAAAACAAGGCATGCTGTGTGAATGGAACGCATAACAAATATATAGTGGGGTTTTCTCAAATTTGACTGCAAAAGTGGAAATACACTTTAATGTCACCAACAAAAAGCAGGGACATTTTAAGGCCACTATGGGCCTCTTCCTCAGGCAGAAGTCACCATCATTGTGTAATGGTGATATCTTGAATTAGACTGCACACAGGGTCTTGACTTTTCATCAAGTTGAGTTTAAAACCCTTCGCTTAAACCTACTAAGTCTGGTGTTTTGAAAAAAAAATGACAAGAGGCAAGAGCTAGCACCAGTAGGGGGAAGGTCTTAATTTGAACTTGGTGGTAGGTTGAAGCTCTGCGCACAGTTTGAAGTTTGATTCTGAGATCATTTTAAAGTCTAATGCAGAAACATGAAGGCCCTCAAAAAGTTCATGCTTCAATACTGTAGTTACTTTAGGTACTTTTGTAGGCCATAAAAATGTTATTGCAAATACATTGTAAGTATACATTTTTGAAAGAATGTATTTTTTTTTAAATTGCTTATTAGATCCACTTTTTCCTTCTGAATGCTCCTCTCTGTTTAGTTTCCCATATTGTGGGCATTACTAATTTAGGATATGGCAGAACATAGTTTGCATTGCCCCTTTGTGTAGCTGAAATATAATATAAATGTAATCACTTGCTTTTGAGCCACAGTCTGTGTCGGACAGTGCATGCGTGAAGCCGAAAAGCAGAATGGCTGGGAAAGTGTGTCTGTGTTTGATAATGAGTGGCGTGGCTTCTCCCTCTGAATTCCTGTTAAAAAAAAAATCTTTAATTTCGAGTTGTCGGAAATGGGAACTATAAACTCTCAATGTGTAGATCTCAGCTTCTATAGCAGCTAGAATCATGGAAAACATTTTCTATATGTTTTATTCTAATTTTAAAGCTGGAATATAGCTACTTATTATAATGATATATCTTATTTAACATTGAAAACTCTGTATTTACATGTATAGTTTTAAATTATCCCTGCATGTTGGAGCAGCATTTTTAAAAATGTTTTATCTTGTTGCTAAATGAAGACAATAGAGTCTCTGCAGCAATGATTGGATGCCATGGAGACCATGTGACTTGTGCTATTCAGGCTAAGACCTAGGGAACCAAAGGGTTCTGTTTTTTGGCAAGAAGTAGGTACTTTTTTACCCAAAATAATGAAGTGATGCGGCAGTGATGATATGCAGAGTTTTGTAAAGTGTGAATTTCAATGATAGGTCTGTGTTAAGCTACTACTTTGAGTTGAATTCACAAGCATTGCAGGCATCAGACTTTACAAAGATTGTCTAACCCAGAGTTCTTTCTCATAGGAATTACAGTGGGAGCAGCTTGCAGCCTGACAACACTAAAAGCAATCTTAGCCAAAGCTGTCTCTGCCATTTCTGAAGACAAAACCAAGTTGTTCAGAGCCCTTCTGCAGCAGCTTTCCTCTCTAGGAGGTGCCCAGATCAGAAACACAGCTGTAAGTATGTCCAATGTACTTTTCCTCGCTAGTATTACAATCATTGTGTTTAAATATACTAAACCCGACCATAGATGGGCAGATGTGGACAACAGGCAAGAAGAAACCGTATTTGTCAATGGTACCCACTACTGTTGGGCAGTGCGATCAGTTAACACTTTCCTTTTCTGTGAAGTTGAAGAAAGATTTTCCAGCAGATTGTGATGATCAGAGCTTCCAATTGTCAGAAATATATCACTTACCATGACACCTCAAAACAGCTCAATTCCTTTCCAAGTATCAGATTAGATATGGTTGGGATGGAATGGAGTGGTTGATGTCCACCACATTATTATATGCAATGCCAGCCATTACAAGCTTTGTCATTAATAATTTCAATCTCTTCCAGTCTTTAGGGGGAAACATCATTAGCCGTGCTACAACCTCTGATTTGAACCCGGTTCTTGCAGCAGGAGGCTGCATCCTCAATTTAGCCTCAACAGGTACTGGAGCTAAAACCCTAAAAAAAATATGGTCTTTTATTCTGATATTCCAAAATAAAATAGATGTTACCAAAAATCAATTTTAGTTACTGTATAAATAAATATTTTCAGGATGAACATATGACAATGTAGCCAGATTTTTGCAAAGTGTAGTTACCCTATCATACAAACCAAAAAAGAAAAAAAGGGCATGAAATTATGTGTGATGAGACACTAGAATGTCCTCAAACATTGTTTACCAAGTGCAGGTAGAGTCACTCTAGTCAAAAAACTGCATATGTATAAAAAAAGAATGGGTTTTGTCCTTACCAAGACTGTAAGGAACCAGAGGACCAAATGAGTGACACAGCATACAATGTAGGGACAAGTAGAAAAAATGTTAAATTTATTAATGAGTTAAAAATTCAATGAACTCCCCAATGGGAGGTAGTAGTTGAGACACAAAAACATGACCTATATCTGAAGGCCACTGCGTTAAAGAGTCACCCGATGTGGCAACTAGGGATGGGCTTCGAGTTCGAGTCAAACTCATGTTCGACTCGAACATTGGCTGTTCGCCCGTTCGCCGAACAGCGAACAATTTGGGGTATTTGTGGCAAATTCAAAAGCCGCGGAACACCCTTTAAAAGTCTATGGGAAAAATCAAAAGTGCTAATTTTAAAGGCTTATATGCAAGTTATTGTCATAAAAAGTGTTTGGGGACCTGGGTCCTGCCCCAGGGGACAAGGATCAATGCAAAAAAAGTTTTAAAGACGAAAGGGGGTGGGGCTATGTAACGGGTGACCCCGCCCCCCTCTGACGTCACAGGGAATGCCACAGGGAAGTCCCCGTCAAGTCGCCGTGCATCAGAGGGGGGCGGGGTCACCGGGTGGCCCCGCCCCCGTTATTTAAGAACCGTCAGAAGAGGAGAAGCGTCACATAGCGGGAGCCTCCCTCCATGCCATCATGGATGCAGGGCGGCCCGAGGAGGAAGATGCCGGATGAGAACACCAGAGGAAGAACCAGAAGAACCAGAAGAAGAAGAAGATGGAGGAAGAAACCGAAGGAAGATAAAAGATAGAAGAAAGAAGAAGCATTTAAATAAAGGAATTTCAAAAACTTGTCATTTTTAACATTTTTGACAGTTTTTTTGTGAAATGGTAGGGGTACAAACCTTACCATTTCACACAGGGGGGAGGGCTGGGATCTGGGGGTCCCCTTGTTAAAGGGGGCTTCCAGATTCCGATAAGCCCCCCGCCTGCAGACCCCCACAACCACCGGCAAGGGCTGTGGGGATGAGGCCCTTGTCCCCATCAACATGGGGACACGGTGTTTTGGGGGGCTACCCCAAAGCACCCTCCCAATGTTGAGGGCATGTGGCCTGGTACGGTTCAGGAGGGGGGGCGCTCTCTCGTCCCCCCTCTTTTCCTGCGGCCTGCCAGATTGTGTGCTCGGATAAGGGTCTGGTATGGATTTTTGGGGGGACCCCACGCCATTTTTTAAAAATTTTGGCGCGGGGTTCCCCTTAAAATCCATACTAGACCTGAAGGGTCTGGCATAGATTTTGAGGGGGACCCCACGCCATTTATAAAAAAAATTTTGGCCGGGGTTCCCCTTAATATCTATACCAAACCTGAAGGGCCTGGTATAGAATTGTGGTTCGGGGTTCCCCTGTGGGGAATTCCCATGCCGTTTTTATCAATGAACTTATATGTGTATTGTCGGACCGGCAATTCATTAATAGCCGCGAGTATTTTTAAATGACTTTTTTTCCTTTGAAATGTCATTTGCTGTCAGACTGTTCTAAACACGGGAAACATGCGCCCCTTTACAGGCATACTATAGACACCCCCAGGTATGAAATTTAAAGAAATATTACACTTTTATTGTTTCACTTTAAGCATTATTAAAATCACTGCTTCCGAAAACACGTCCGTTTTTAAAACCTTTTTTTTTGCATTTTTTGCATTGATCCATGTCCCCTGGGGCAGGACCCAGGTCTCAAAACACTTTTTATGACAATAACTTGCATATAAGCCTTTAAAATTAGCACTTTTGATTATTCATGTTTGTGTCCCATAGACTTTAACGGTGTTCGCGTGTTCAAACAAATTTTTTGCCTGTTCGCAACTTCTGGTGTGAACCGAACAGAGGGGTGTTCGGCTGCTCCCTGGTGGCAACACACAGCACAAGACAAAAAACAAAAAACACAAGAAATAAAACATATAAATGATCGTCCAGATACCAGATCTATGCGCCGATGTCCATGCCACGACTAATGCGTTGTTTGAAAGATTATTTTATAAAGAATGTAGAAAATATGGCATGAACATCTGTGCAGAGGTCCCTGGGGGCTCGAGCCTGCAAGGTGCAGATGGAAAAAGGGGAGGGGATAGACTGATGAACAGCCTAAAATGATTTCGTCTTGAGGAAGCTACGTGATTCACGTTGCAAAACGTGTTGACGTCATCAGCGTCACGTGACACCTTTCCTTCCCACCATGTCCCTGAAATGAGCCTATGGCAAGCTAGGGAGGTCAGATAGCTGCAACACAGTGTGAAGATTGCGGAACGCTGGAGGAGACATACAGTATGCACTGTTTAGCACTTATACCGAGGGACATGTTTTTTTGTTGTGTTTTTTTGTCTTGTGCTGTGTGTTGCCACATCCGGTGACTATTTGACATAGTGACCTTCGGTTACATGTCTTGTTTTTGTGTCTCAACTACTACCACCCATTGGGGAGTTCATTGAATTTTTAACTCATTATTAAATTTAACATATTTTTTCTAGTTACCCTATTAGTAGCCTTAACAGTGTGTAGGACAGTCATAACTAAATGTGGGTCCTAGGGTACACAAGGCCTAAAGGCATTAGAATATTAGGAATCAGGCAGGGAATGGACACATTTTGGTGAATAAACAATGATATGTGAAAAGCCATTGTTTTGTAGTTGGGTCTGCCATCGAGATTTATATGCCTCTCATGTGACTGTATTAAAAGATGCCAGCTGGGGGAGGGGGAACAGTAAAATGATGCAGTTTCCAATACAATTTTCCATTTTATCTGTATTTGAATTGTATATCATGGCCCGATCCCTTATCTTATGCAATGCCCCAGTAAATCAGTGCATGCACTATTTTAGCCAATAAAAAATAAGTACTGTTGCCCTGATTACATATGGCTCCCCAGTCCAACAATACTGTCAGGCATCCACTTGTGGTACTCCATTTTATGCCAGTCAAAGTATCATACAGTGAAGACCTCCAGGGCAGGGGCTAAAGGTTAGCATTTCTGTGGATTACACTAAAGGATGATGGAGAAGCAGTAAAATACATCATCACTTGAAGGTGAAGGATTTGGATAAATGAGCAAATACAACTAGAAGAAAAAAGAAATGTTGAATTTAAAGTGATTCTAAAGGCTGAAGGTTTTTTACTTTTATGCATTCTATGCATGAAGGTAAAAAATCTTCAGTGTGCAGCTCCCCCCTCAGACTCCCTTATACTTAAGGCCGCTCTCATCCAGTGATGTGCATGAGATATTTTTTTAAATACTCCACCATAATTGTCTCCAATTCAAATCTAACATTTAGATAATGACATTAATGTAGTCCTTTTAGGTAATCTTTAAATCTTTGAAACCTAACCTGATCTCGGAAGCAGGCAGAGTCTATCTCAGCTGTGGTCATCTAAAGCCCTCTTGTATTTCTTTCCGGGATTCGGTGCAGCTGGCTACCCAGCATGCACCTCCCAAGAGCAAAAGAGCAAAAAAGTATTTACTAATTATATATATATAGATATTGGACATGTATAAAATGTGTGGAACTCCACTTTAAAGTCAATCAGATAATAGTTCAATACAGAAGGAATAGGAGGGCCTTCTCATTTAGCTTACAATCTAATAATAATAATAGGAAGTGACGTCCCATATTTTTGGAGGTGAACACTTTAATTGACTTCTTTTCCTTCAGATGGTACCAGACAAGTTCCTTTGGATGATTCCTTCTTTTCAGCATCTGGACGCTCCTTTCTTAAAGCTGAAGAAGTCTTGATATCTGTACATATACCATACTCAAAGAAGGTATGATAATTAAACTCTTTAGTATTCTTACAGATGATTGCAGATGTTCGGTGTATTTTATAAAGTAGTTCAAAAATAAATTATGATGAGAAAGTGCAGATAATCAAATAATGGTTTTCTGTATTTAGACTGGTTAAAAAATAAACCAACGTTGCTTACTTAGATCCTGCACTTTGAATAAGCCTAATGCAGTATAAATGTTTAAAATGAAATAATTACATTAGAGATAGCAGAAGCATAGCTGAGGAACAAGCCAAAGTTCCGTAACGAGTGGTAGCGAAGATACGGGTGGCAGCAAGAGTGACAAGAATGAAATGGAGACATGGCTTAAAGAGACATGGCTTAAATCAGGAAGTTCATGGGAGGAGTAAAGGGTTAAAAGTTCAAATGAAGCAAGGTTTATTGCCCCGTACACACGATCTGAAAAACAGCGACAGAACGTCCATTTTTTTTTGCATGCTAGTCTCATATCGAAAACGGAGAGTTTACTAAAGTTCCAAAAATTCTCGTATGACAGAATAAAAAATCGGAAGTAATGTCATGTGTTGTAGTGTATTTCTATTGTATTTTCAGAGGACAACTGTACTGATCAAACGAAAATCATACGTTCTGGCATCGTATGAGTAACTTTTTTAAGTTTATCTGATCGGATAATATTGGATGAACTGTCATGATCGGCTCTCGAAAGCTGTGTACTAACGATCAGATTATTGTACGATTGCTTTGAAAGCAGTATTTTTCATCTGATTTTCAGATCGTGTGTACGGGCCATTAGGTAGGATCATTCAAGGAATTGTCCAGAGAGCTGTCCAGCATCTCAAGTGGCTGTGTCCAGCATCTCAGGCGGCTTAGTGAGAGCAGTTGCTGCTAGACACAGCAGAGGTCCCGGTGTCCTGTCAGATTAGCGAACCCTTCAGATCAGCGAACAGAAGTGACGTTCCGTCAGCTGACTGACCAAAAATACTCACTAAGCATGAATTCCACCGCTAGTAGGTTTGCTAATCTGACAGAACACCTGCAGACAGAAGGCGGCAGCAGACATCTTGTTACACCCAGCAAAGTTTTGAATTTCACATTCATTATAGCAATAAAGCGAGCATATAGGCTTATAAACAGTATTTTGAAACCTGTGAGACTGTTTTGATGTTAAATTTTGAAAGCCTGCAGTCAGAAGGTGGCGACGGCCATCTTGGTACACCCCGCACTGCTCCACGCCAAACTTATAGTCATAAGGCGCCAACGGACATTTTTGTACACCCTCCCTCAGTCGCAGTGTTCTGTCAGATTAGCAAACCTGTATGCTCACTTTACTGCTATAATGAGTGTGAAATTCAAGACTTGGCTGGGTGTAACAAAATGTCAGATGCCGCCTTCTGACTGCAGGTGTTCTGTCAGATTAGCAAACCTGCTACCAGTGGAACGCATGCACAGTGAGTATTTTTGGTCAGTCAGTTGACAGATTGTCACGTTCGCTGATTATTATTATTATACAGGATTTATATAGCGCCAACAGTTTGCGCAGCACTTTACAACATAAGGGCAGACAGTACACTTAAAATACAAATCAATATTGGAGGTATCAGAGGGCCCTGCTCGTTTAGACGAGTTTGCTAATCTGACAGAACACCAGGTTCAGGTCCCGGCCCTGACACAGGGCAGTGAATAGTGTATATGTGTCAGCTAGAATTCTCACATACACATGGCGAGGAGATCCAGGATTTGTGTCAGTTTTGGATTAAACAAATATAGTGCTACCCCGAAGGAGCTGCTTAAGTATATTTGGTTCTGTACTCTGCCTCTTAACCCCAAGAACAGTCTCAGCCCCTCTGGCACAGCTGGCAATAATGTTAGTGTGAACACCACAGTAAAATTACACAAATTGTAGTAAACACAGAAAATATCTTAACTGTGAAATTGCTTAGGAATGGAACAAAGAGTAGCAGTATAGTAGATGTCGCACCACTTCCTTAAACAAAATCTCTCTAATGCCATGTACACACGGACTTCCCGACAGAAAAAGTCAGATGGGAGCTTTTGGTCGGACATTCCGACCGTGTGTATGCCCCATTGGACTTTTTCTATTGGCATTTATGACGACTCAGATATAGAACATGTTCTAAATCTTTCTGTCGGAAATGCCGATGGAGTTTAGCTCGTTGGCAAGTCCGCTCGTGTGTACGCGGCATTAAACTGAGCTATTAATATTACCCCCTGCGCGTGCCCCCCTCCATGACTTTTCCATCAAAATCAACAATGCAACTATCAGTCCCTCCCCTCACACCAAGGTACTAGGTGTAATCCTAGACTCTGACTTATCATTTCAGCCCCAAGTCCAATCGTTGTCAAAAGTTTGTTGAATTCACCTCTGTAACATCTCTAAAATTCGTCCCTTTTTAACAAATGAAACCACAAAGCTCCTCATTCACTCCCTTCTTATCTCTCGCCTTGACTATTCCAACTCCCTTCTCATTGGCCTGCCTCTCCATAGGCTATCCCCTCTTCAGTCTATCATGAATGCTGCTGCCAGACTTATCCACCTTACCAACCGCTCAGTGTCTGCCAACCCTCTCCTCCAATCCCTACACTGGCTCCCAATCACCCAGTGAATTAAATTCAAAATACTAACCACAACCTACAAAGCCATTCACAACTCTGCCCCAAGCTACATCACCAATCTTATCTCCAAATATCACCCAAATCGTCCTCTCCGCTCTTCTCAAGACCTCCTACTCTCAAGCTCTCTCGTCTCCTCCTACCATGCTCGTCTCCAGGATTTCTCCAGAGCCTCTCCCATCCTCTGGAACTCGCTACCTCCACCTGTCCGGCTATCCCCTACTTTTGCAATCTTCCCTAAAAACGAATCTCTTCAGGAAAGCCTATCACGTCTCCAACTAATCTTTGACCACTTCCATCAGCTCATTCCCCACAGTTACAACCTTTTGTAATACCAGCCCCACCCTATTAGATTGTAAGCTCTTCTGAACAGGGCCCTCTTAATCCTCTTGTATTTTATTGCATTATAACTGTAGTTTCCCCTTTTTTATTGTAAAGCGCTGCATAAACTGTTGGCGCTATATAAATCCTGTATAATAATAATATAACTGAATAAAAGACAAATACAACTCAAGTAAATCAACTGTGTAATAATGACTGACGGTTAAGAGCGATAGAACTCAACAATGTTATCTGGCTGCTTCTAGGAGAATTCTCAAGGTGAATAACCCCAGAAGCAGAGGTAACTACACACAAATGACAAATTGCAGTATGAACAATAACACTTCAACAGGATAATCGCCAGCCCTACTTAAAGAGGAAGTAAACCCTGATGGGTTTTACTTCCTCTTTATTCCCCTGCAAAGTAAAAGCATAATTGGCTAGTAAGCAAACGAAAGCCCGCAATGTCTGCAATGCCGCAATGTCCCTGCTGGTGGAAGCATCTATCTTCGCCTCTCTTCCTTCTGGGGCCCCGGACTCCGGCTCTGTGACGGGCCAGAGCCGGAGCCAGGTGACATCACTTGAGCACACGCTGGGGAAGAAACGGCCGATATATGTAAAAATGTCTCAGTGGGGTTTACAACCACTTTAAGTTGGGTTCTATGAATCCAGGCAAGAGAAGGGCAGAGGAATGACCCTTTCTTATATCAGACCTTTCCCTTCTGTCCCCTGACACCACAGTCCCAAAGAACCGCAAACACTGTACCTAGCCCTGAGCCCTGGGGTGTATGTATGGGCCCGTATGTTACCAGTGACTTTAATCCTTTGAGGGGAAATGGGTTGTAGTCCCTGGAAAGAAGGTCTTGAATCTTCAGCTAGCTACTTTAGTTTAGTGCATGTAGGTGTCTTGTTTGGCAGGAGTGATGCAAAGTGTACTGCGGAACTCCTGAAGCAGAAAGAACACTCTTACTGCCTGGCAGAGGATGAGTGCAGCACAGTGTTCTATTTGTGTAGGCAAAAATAGGCAAAGTTGTCTGCATGCAGTGTCTCTGTAAGATGGGCAAGTGCCCATTCACTGATCCTGCAACCAAAGCCCAAGGGAGGTGTCCTGCAACAGGCAGGCTCTTTGGGTTGCACACCTGGCTACCCCACAACCAGAACACTTCACACCGTCTGTACAGTTGCGCCTGGAGAATGCACCTAGAATCCCACTAGCAAACGTTTTGTTTTCTTAGATCTTGTTAAGTTCTGTTTCCAGATCCTGGAGGCTCTGTAGAGTTTTGAGTGAGAAAAGATCCATTCCTAGGTTCACATCTTACCTGGTAGCAAGACCTAATTTATAAGTCTCAGCTGTCTCCAGACCTTCAAACTGTATATGTCAACTGACTTATGCTCAGAGTTCCATCACTCTCTCTGTAGTGAGAACTTGTTGCTAGGTGAATAGGCTACCTTCTGGAAGAACACTAAAAAGGTACACATGCGGCCTGTTTTTTGGGGAACCAATTAAAAGCCACCCTGTTAGTCAGAAACTGACATGCACTGTATCCTAAAATATTGATTTCTAGCGCATAATTTATCTTAATATTTTGGCTTCTATCGCAAAAAGTGTCATATTTTAGTCACATGACCCAAGCTGATATTCCAAAATAAACAGGACAAAAAAGTGCCATTTTTTAATATATGCTTAAAAGTAATTATTCTTCAGACAATCTTGGCAAACATTTAAATACCAGGTTTAATCAGTTAAAGCTCAACTCCGGGATATAAGCAACCCACCTCTTACTATCCCCCTCATGCTCATCTAACAGCTGGTATGAATAAAAAAGCTATCAAAATGCCCATTTTACATAAATTGGAACTAACCTCCCCAAAAATACTCACCTCCACCTTCCAAAAGTGTGGCAGTTACATCCTTTGTCACCCACTCTTATCCTCTCTCTGGGCTACTCCTGGATCCCAGAATTTCAGACTCTTGATTGGCCAGTGCGGTATGAGGTCAGCCAGAGTGTGCAGGGAATGTTTGCTGAGCTGCATATGCGCAGCTCAGTGTACATTCAATAAATTACTACAAGTGGGCAAGTAATTGTGTGTTATTAAAGAAGAGACATAACATGTTTCTTCTACAATAAAGAGCTTACTGCTTGAAGTTTTTGGCAAGTTAGATTTAGTTCCACCTTAACTGAAACAACGGTCACATGATGACCCCCCTCTCTTCTTTAGGTTTCTTTCTGGGGGCTGTCAACTGATGTCCATATTACTGCCTGCTTGATGTGGACACTTCTGTTTCCTGGAGGTAACATTTTAAGTGGCCAGGTGCTTTCTCATAGGCTCCAGAGGCAGGAGAACTCACTGGGGTGATGAGTAGGGATGAGCTATGAGTTCGAGTCGAACCCATGTTCGATCATTCGCCGAATTTCGAACGTTATGGGCCGTTTGTGCCAAATCCGAGTGGCGCGTCACGGCCCATAATTCACTGCGACATCGCAGTGCATTGCTGGCTGATGATTGGCCAAGCATGCACTATGACACGCATGCTTGGCCAATCACAGCACCGTCTGTACAGAGAGCTGTAATTGGCCAAAGCCAGGGTGGCTTTGGCCAATTATGGCTCAGGGGGTTTAGTACACACCCCACACTATATAAGGCCGCCTGCATGGCGGCCTTGTGTAGTGTGTTGCTACACAGAGAGACAGTGTAATTTGATTTAAGTTGGATAGAGTAGGCAGGCGAGTCAGTTAGCTGAACCTGAACTTACAGTGTATTGTGTGTGTGTGTATATATATATATATATATATATATATATATATATATATATATATATACATCCATGCATCCTAGGTGTTGTGTGTGTGTGTGTGTGTATGTATGTATATATATATATATATACATACACACACACACACACACACTGTATTCAGTTTAGCTAGATCCGTTCCTGTTATTCTCTTCCTACTGACAGGCAGGCAGGTGTTTTTACAATATTTACAGCTACCTGAAAAAAATTGCTGGTGTTCTTCTGATCCTATTAGCTGCAGTATTTACAGTTCGTGTAGTGCGTCCTCTGCACAGTGTGCACTTAAAGCTACCTAAAGAAAAAAGGCGGTGTTCTTCTGATCCTATTAGTACCGCAGGCAGCTGCAGTATTTACAGTCAGTGCAGTGCGTCCTCTGCACAGTGTGCTCCTAAAGCTACCTGAAGAAAATTGGTGGTGTTCTTCTGATCCTATTAGTACCACAGGCAGCTGCAGTATTTACAGTTAGTGTAGTGCGTCCTCTGCACAGTGTGCACCTAAAGCTAACTGAAGAAAATTGGTGGTGTTCTTCTGATTCTATTAGTACTGCAGGCAGCTGCAGTATTTACAGTTAGTGTAGTGCTTCCTCTGAACAGTGTGCACCTAAAGCTACCTGAAGAAAATTGGTGGTGTTCTTCTGATCCTATTAGTACCACAGGCAGGCAGCTGCAGTATTTACAGTTAGTGTACTGCATCCTCTGCACAGTGTGCACCTAAAGCTACCTGAAGACAATTGCTGTTGTTCTGATCCTATTAATACCTTAGGCAGGCAGCTACAGTATTTACAGTTAGTGTACTGTGTCCTCTGCACAGTGTGCACCTAAAGCTACCTGAAGACAATTGCTGGTGTTCTCATACTAATAATACTACTGCAGTATCAGTATATATATATATACATCCAAGCTTTGTGCAGCTACATCTCACTGCAAGCCATTAGTATGTCTTGAAGGTCAACAAGGAAAGGCAGACAGTCACAAGCCAATAAAAGAGGGCAAGCAGGCTGTGTGTCTAGAGGCAACAGTGCTAGTCGTGGAGACGGTGCATCCTCATCAGCACGTGGCTGTGGGACACGCTTGTCTTCTTTTTTCAGCAGCTGGCCATGTTGAGCAGCAACATGCGGAAGACTTGGTAGAGTGGATGACCAAGCCGTCCTCATCCTCTCTCACCCAGGCTCAGGGTACTTGGTCTGGCAAAGCAGCTGCCAACGCGGCCTCTTTCCTCGGCTCAATGGCATCAGTCACTCCTTCCCTAGCCCCACCATGTCCTCCTGAGGATTCCCCCGAACTGTTTGACCACAGTGTTGGGTACATGCTCCAGGAGGATGCCCAGCGTTTTGAAGGCTCCGATGATGGTACCCAGCTAGAGGAAGGCAGTAACTTGAGCCCAGAGAGAGGGGGTGCCCAAGAAGGACATCAATCTGGCAGTCATGTTCCCCCAAGGATCCTTGAAAAAGTCACGTGACCGTGACGCAATGCGTGGGAGGAGCCAAGGACGCTCTGTGCAGACTGGCAGTATCACACAGTGTACTGCAGCGATTCTGCTCCTGTCTGAGGCGGCTGACTGCTATAGTGAAACCTGCATATGCCTTATCATTATAAGGCGCACGTGAGTTGATTGAAGTTTGCCTGTGTACCTTGGTATCAAAACTATTGCACAATGATCGTTTTTTTCTCTTATCTGCTCTGTCAATGAGATCTGGTTGTGATTGTCACATCTGATGTGAACAGAAGCAAAAGAAACATTGTTGCCATAAGTATCAATGAGCACCTTAATTAAGCAAGTGTGTGTTTTTTCTAAACAGCTTTGCTAGTGGAACCTGATCAAAGCTCTATGTCAACCGGATTATACATTTTACATATTGAACCTTTTTGAATACATTCCTATTTATTCTTTATGTGGATTTTTATACATTTGGTGTCACTAATTCATTATAATTTTACACATTTTTATTGCTGGACTTTCCTTTAGGAATTCTTACTCACTGCTGGATTTATTTGAGCATTTATATTTATTCATCTTTTTTTCACATTGTGAAGTGCTTCAAATGTTATAATTTAATCTGCTATCGATACACCGACGTCAGATTGTGCCAGGCAACTTTCCCTGCCCCAGCTGCTGCACCGCCGAAAGAAGTTCACTCCCAGCCATCCACATGCCCAGCGGATGAATGCTAGCACTTCAACTGCTGCTTTTTCAGTTGGTAGACTCTGCCCCCTTCCGTGAGTTTGTGGAATGTGCGGTTCCTCAGTGGCAGGTTCCCAAATGCCACTTTTTCTCACGGAAGGCGATTCTGGCTCTCTAACGGCATGTGGAAGGCAATGTCTTGGCCTCGCTGGACAGGGCCGTCAGCGGTAAGGTGCATATTACCGCTGACTCTTGGTCCAGCAGGCATGGACAGGGACGTTACCTATCTTTCACCTCGCACTGGGTGACTCTTCAGGCAGCTGGGAAGGATGCAGGACAGGGTGCAGTAGTGTTGGAGGTTGTTCCGCCACCACGCCTCCAAAATTCTACTAGTGGCGATTCTGCCACACCTCTCCCCTCCACCCCCTCCTCTTCTTCTTCCTCCATGGCCTCTTCCTGTGCTGATTTGTCCTCAAAACCAGCGGTGCTGCGTAGGCATTCAAGGGGCTACGCAAGCACGTAGGCAAAAAGATGCCATGCGGTGCTTGAGCTGGTGTGCTTGGGGGACAGGAGCCACACTGAGATTCTGTCAGCTCTGCAGGGGCAGGTTCAGAGGTGGTTGACGCCACGCCAGTTTAAGGCAGGTATGGCGGTTTGCGACAATGGCACCAACCTCCTCTCCGCCCTCCGACAGGGACAACTGACCCATGTGCCCTGTTTGGCTCATGTCCTTAACTTTGCGGTGCAGCGGTTCTTGGGCAGGTACCTGGGCTTACAGGATGTCCCGAGACAGGCCAGGAAAGTTTGTGTGCATTTCCGCAGGTCATATAATGCCAGTGTTCGGCTGGCTGACCTCCAAAAGGAATTTAACCTGCCCAAGAACCACCTAATCTGTGACATGCCCACCAGGTGGAACTCAATGTTGGACATGTGGCAGCGCCTGCACACGCAGCAGAGGGCCATCAATGAGTACCTATGTGACTATGGCACCAGGACAGGGTCAGGGGACCTTGTTGTTTTTCCCCATGCCAGTGAGCTATGATTAGGGATGCATGCACTGTCCTGCCATCATTTGAGGAGGCCACGAGGATGGTGAGCAGTGACAGTGCATGCATCAGTGACACTGTCCCTCTTGTCCACCTGTTGGAGCACACGCTGTGTGGAATAATGGACAGGGCACTTGAGGCAGAACAGAGGGAGGAAAAGGAGGACTTCCTTACCTCTTAAGACCCCCTTTATCCAGACAGTGTTCCTGCGTGCCCGCCGATCACACAGGAAGAGGAGGATTGTGTAAGCATGGAGGTGGAGCCTGGCACTCAGCATTAGCAGCCGTCTTTAAGGGATCATTTACAGTCTGAAGAAACCCATTGACTTGTACGTGGCTGGGAGGAGGTGGCTGCGGATCATGTCGTCCTTAGTGACCCAGAGGACTCTGGACCGAATGCATCAGCAAACCTACGCTGCATGGCCTCCCTGATCCTGCAAAGCCTGCGGAAGGATCCTCGTATTCGTGGTATCAAGGGGAGGGATGATTACTGGCTGGCAACCCTCCTTGATCCACGTTACAAGGGTAAGGTTGCGGACCTTATCTTGCCGTCGCAGAGGGAGAAGAGGATGAAACATCTTAGGGAGGCCTTGCAGAAAGGTTTGTGTAACGCGTTTCCAGAGCCTGGGAGGTAACAATTTCCTGGTCCTCCTGGACAACGTGTTGCTGAGGCTTCGGTCAGTCACAGAAGGAGCGGTGGAGAAGGTGGCCGTCTGACCGATGCGTTCAGACAATTTTTTAGTCCGCAGCCTCAAGGTCTGATCGGTTCCAACAACCATCGCCAGCGTCTGATTCACATGGTGCAGGATTACCTAGGGGCAAGATCAGACTTGGACACCTTTCCCACCGAAAATCCTCTGGGTTACTGGGTCTTGAGGATAGATCACTGGCCAGAGCTTGCACAGTATGCAATTGAGCTACTGGCCGGTCCTGCATCCAGCGTTCTTTCGGAATGCACATTCAGTGCTGCTAGAGGCTTTGTAACTGATCACAGGGTGCGCCTGTCCACTGAATCGGTCGATCGGCTGATCTTCATAAAAATGAATCAGTCTTGGATCACCAGCTACCAAGCACCTGATGCTGATGTAACCGATTGATTTTTTTTTATGTGAGATCCCTTCAAGACTGCCTATGCTGATGCTGAGTGACTATCCTGTTATGCTGAGTGACAATCCTCTTCCTACTCAATTTTCATGCTGATAGCTTGTAAGAACATTTTGGTTCTGGGGACCGCCACCAGTGGCCAAGGCCCAATTTTTCAGCCCCTGTTTAACAGGGACGTATAATTACAATTTTTGATGCAATACTTTGCAGCAGGGCTCATTCCTGCGCTCCAACTAGAGTATCTGTGAGGGGTTGCAGTGTTGTGGCACCAGCACCAGTGCCCAAGGCCCAATTTTTCAGCCCCTGTTTAACAGGGGTGTGTAATTACAATTTTTGATGCAATACTTTGCAGCAGGGCTCATTCCTGCGCTCCAACTAGAGTATCTGTGAGGGGTTGCAGTGTTGTGGCACCAGCACCAGTGCCCAAGGCCCAAATTGTCAGCCCCTGTTCAACAGCGGTGTATAATTACAATTTTTGATGCAATACTTTGCAGCAGGGCTCATTCCTGCGCTCCAACTATAGCATCTGTGAGGGGTTGCAGTGTTGTGGCACCAGTGCCTAAGGCCCAATTATTCTGCCCCTGTTCAACAGGGACATGTAATTACAATTCTTGATCTAATATTTCACAGCAGGGCCCATTTCTGCGCCCACCAAGAGTAACTATGAGGGCTTACAGTGTTGTGGCAACACCACCACCAAAGGCCCAATTTGTCTGCCCCTGTTCAACAGGTGCATGTAATTACAATTCTTGATCTAAAATTTCACATCAGGGCCTGTTCCTGCGCCCACCAGGAGTAACTGTGAGGGCTTACAGTGTTGTGGCAACACCAACACCTAAGGCCCCAATTTCTGCAGAGTATATAGGGCAGGCCCCTACTTTCAAACATCCAACTTACAAACGACTCCTACTTGCAAACGGAAAGAGTCAACAGTAAGTGAGATGAAATCTCCCCCTAGCAAGGGAAATTCTTTCCTGTAAGAGTTACTATGGGAAAAACGTGTCTCCTCTTCAGTAATGCTTTATCACCAATCCTTGTTTTACTAAAAACCCCAAATTTTCAAAAAACATTTGAAATTGGGACAGAAAGTGATGTGAAATCTTCTGAAGAGGTGCACAGACAGCAAAACAAATGTTACAGGGGTGATAAACCTTCCCTATGTTTTCCAAAAAGCTTAAAAATAGATTTTTTTGGCTGGAGCTACACTTTAAAAATGTACCAGTTCAAAATTACAGATTCTACTTAACAACAAACCTACAGTCCCTGTCTTGTTTGCACCGCCTGTATACTGCTGTTCATAGTATATAGAGCCTGGGGGCCCCACGCCTTTCCTTTTTTTAATTTGGGTGCGGGGTTCCCCTTAATATCCATACAAGACCCAAAGGGCCTGGTAATGGACTGGGGGGTGTGGGGTACTCATGCCGTTTTGTCTCACTGATTTTCATCCATATTGCCGGGACCCGACATTACTTTAAAGCCGCAAGCAGTTTTAAATGACTTTTATTCCTTTAAAAATGTCATTTTGTGCAGGGACTGTTCTAAGCACAGGAAACGCGCCACTTTACAGGCATACTATAGACATCCGCCCAGGTACGATATTTAAAGGAATATTTCACTTTTTTTTTCACTTTAGGCATCATTAAAATCACTGCTCCCAAAAAAATGGACGTTTTTAAAACTTTTTTTTTGCATTGATACATGTCCCCTGGGGCAGGACCCGGGTCCCCAAACCCTTTTTAGGACAATAACTTGCATATTAGCCTTTAAAATTAGCACTTTTGATTTTGAACTTTCGAGTCCCATAGACTTTAATAGGGTTCTAAAGTTCGCGCAAACTTTTGGTCCGTTCGCAGGTTCTGGTGTGAACCGAACCAGGGGGTGTTCGGCTCATCCCTAGTGATGAGGGGACCATTCACAAAAAGATAATGAGCAGGGAAAAAGCTTGATGCCAGGGCAGGTTATTCATTTTGCTCATAGAGGAAACAGTAACTTTGATCCATTACAATGCAGAATGGTTTAGGAAGGGGTGTTTGGAATAAAGACGGGGAGTAAGGTAATTAATGCACAATGCAACATTTTAATTAATTTTTTCCTGGAGTTTGACTTTTTTAATCAAAAAAGGAAACCCCCAATCTTTTTCAGCTGGTAAGCAGGTTGAAATAGCCAGATAGGTGCTGTCCTGGGCCAGGTGTATAGGAGTTAATGCCTTTCCCAGTTCTTTGATCTTTTGGTGGGTTCTGCTCAGGGTCCAGCCCACTAACCCTGTGGTATATAAATATGAGACAGTGGTCTGGTATGAGAGTTCAACCCTCGAGATAGAGTTTCGTCCAAGTATAGAGAGTTTGGGGAGTTCACCTGTGGAGAGCCCAAAAGTGAGAGAGATAGGGCCTGTAAGGGAGAGAGACAGAGAATGATACCTGCAAGGAGGAGAAGGAGGTCATCTATCACCATCGGGATGTAAAGTCATCTGAACCTGGATTTCACCCTAAAGACGCCAGCACTGGAGTATGCCTCTGAAATACTTACATGTGCATGAAAGTGCCTCTGAAGGGCTGTAATTGCTTGGACTTCACCTTTTTCGGGTATGCTGGGGCAGCACATGCCTTTAGTTAGGAGTAGGAATGTAGGAAAAACCTTGCACTTGTATGTTGGACATTTTTTACTTTTCGAAAGTAAAGTATAGAAACGTTGTCCTTGCCTGGTCTGAAGTTACCAAAAGTGGTGTATCGCAAGTAACCAGTACACACTTTAAGTGGCTCTTAACACTTTGAGGTATGAAGATTTTGGTGTGGAGTGGAGTAATGTGAAGACATAAGTAGTTACCCATGGTAACGAAAGTTTAACAAGCAGCCTGTTGGCACTCCTTCCACCAGTGATCTGTTCCTCAGAGAAACAGGAGCAGATCTGAGCCGCAGAGTTTTCCAACTTGTACAGAGGTACAGAAGTTCAATGGTTAAGTTAAGTGCACTTGTGGAGTCCACGCAGAGTGCAAGGCTAGGCCCACTCCACTACTGGGGAGTAGTAGTGGAAAACACTGGACAGGTGGATGTGGTCAGAGCGCAGCATGTCCCCCCTAAATGCATATTACAAAGAAGGTGTACACTGACACGGGAAACCAAGAGTTAACTGGAAAACAGTTGCAGTGCGCATGTACATGGTGTACGTTCATCTCTAACAGTAGAGGTCCGCCTAAAGGTTGAGTATTGCCCCACGGCAGCCTCAGCCTTGTCCCAGGGCATTAATGAAGATGGCACACAGTAAAGGTACCCCATGTGTAGTATACAGTAGTGACTAGCGTAGCTTAGAAGAACCCACCCTAGGGGAGGCCTCTCATGTGACCCTTGCTTGGCGCCCAACATTGAGGCTCTGACAAAACAACCCCCCGCCTAGCCCTTACAAGCTAATTACCCATATTTAAATATAAGTCTTAGTGATTTCAAGTAAGTATAAACAATGTTTAAATACACTTGCATAAATGAAGCAGACTACTATAGATTTAGTAGGTTTTAATACCCCAGGTAGCATGCAGCTCATGAGAAAGCAATGTTTTTCAGCAAACTATAATAAGCTAAATTCAGTTGGGTATATGAGTCATAGCAAAACGATTGTTTGTGTGAAGTTAATGCTCTTATGGTCCTTTAATCTTTACATTCATTGGTGTGAAACAGAAGTAGCTCAGATTAGCCATTATACCTATCCATTGCCAATGATGATGAATGAAATACATGGTATAAATTATTTTATTCTGATTCTTGTTCATGTTCACAGGGAGATCATTTATCGGCACTGAGACAAGCCCAGCGTAGGCAGAATGCACTGCCCATTGTCACAGCTGGAATGAAAGTTCAATTTGGAGAAGGCACAGACATTATCAAAGACATTCGTATATTCTATGGGGGAGTTGGAGCCAGCACAGTGTGTGCAAAAGCCACCAGTAAAGCACTAATTGGAAAGTAAGCCAATAATAAAAATATTGAAAATCTATTTTTTTTCATTTAATGAAAGGCAGCACAGTGGCTTGCACTTCTGACATGCAGCACTAGGGTCCTTAGTGAAAATAGATGCAAGGATAACCAAATCATTTTTATTTAGCCATCCAGCTCAACTAGTGCTTGAATTTGGGTGTCTTGATGTTCAGTAGATTTGATTGTACATATGATTATGTGTATGGTGTGCTGACAATTGAAGTGGTGGCAAAGTGACCATATATAGATAGATTCCTTCTCCCTGTGCCTGCATCTTTCATCCACCTCTATTGATACAACATATTGCATGGATACTGAGTTAACATTGTTACATATACATATATCAACCTTTAGAAGGGTTTAGGAATGTTGTGTTTAGGTCCAAAAATATCTGATCTGTCAAGTAACAGGTTCATGTTTGAGTGAACGATGTGGTTGAAGCTAGATGTTATCTCATAGCTTAGTAATGCTAATGTAAGTAATAAATACCTTATTTACTTTTTAGGCACTGGAATGAGGAAATACTAGGTGAGGCCTGCAAGCTAATTCTTGATGAGGTTTCTCTGCCACCTTCAGCTCCTGGTGGGATGGTTGAATACAAGAGAACATTGACCATCAGCTTCTTTTTCAAATTCTACCTGGAGGTGCTGCAGGCCCTGGACCAGCTGGTAGGTTTATAAAGAACCCCTAAAGAGATTAATTTTCACTGTAAAATACCTGTACTTAGATCATCATTACCTTCTTTTCCAGGATCCTAGTAATCCAGATATCAGTGCTTTAATGCAGTTACAGTCTTCTCCTGTGGAACACACTCAGACCTATCAGGTAATAAAATTATAATTAATTATATTATTGCACCAACTAAACCTAAGAGTAGGGGAAAAAGAAATGGTGAGGAAAAAGAAATGTCATTAAATTTAGCCTGCCGTGCAAAATATGTGAAATCCGCGTAGCTGATCACTCACCTCCTAATACTGATGCGTGTACATGGGTATTAGTCCCAAACAGAGGTTATTATACTGATCACCGTGAGATCATCCTGGTCATGAATAGGAAACCAGTGGATACAGGTCCATTGCTGCTGAACCCAGCATGTCATGTACAGCTAAATGGCTCCATTTTATGTATTTAATTAGATGTGGGTAAGTCTTGGCAGTGTTTCTTTTTGCGGTCTCCTTTCTTTTCTGGCTACTTTCCTTACATGTAATGCTTTGAGACTGGAGAGAGGATGGAGAGAGGAATTGTTTGCTGTATACTGTATATTTTAAAGGTATTCTAGGACTTGTAGGGGTTGTGATGGGTTGTGGGTTTTTTTTTTTATCTTTTTGTGTGGTAATCTGCCAGAACAGAATTTCTATAGCAGATAAAACTACTCATATACTGTATATGTATTTTTCTTCTTACAAAAAAGAAAAAAGTGGGGTAAGTGGCGCTACCCTATTAAACCGTATAGTGTAAGCAAATTATAAGTGAATGCCCTGCCTCCAGGGGAGGAAGGAAATACCTATCCTGTTGGGGCTGGGTGTGTATAAATATATCAGTCAGTGGTGGATATAAAAGTGTGATATAGCAGAAACCCTGCTAGATGAGAAAATGGATTCCTGTGTACTTATAAAGGCAGATATGTATAGTTGGTCAGACAAAAATTTGTCCTAGGCATAGCTGTGCACAAAAATGTGGGAAAATATAATATATATCTATGTTTACCAAGCCAATAATGTGAACTAAAACCATACATATATATGAAACCTCCAAAATGACATAACAAAAAATATATATATATTTAGCAAGCAAAAAATCAGTTTCTTATGTGAGATCCCAATGACAGGAGTATGTAAAAAGTATAACAAATATATATGTGAGAGATATATATAAAAAATATATATAAACCAAGTCCCATACAAATTGTGCGTGAAAAATCAAATTAGGATAAAAATAAAAAATAAAATATAAGAAATAATAAAAATAAATATAGAGTCCCAAGGTGTAAAGTATATATCACAGGAGTGTAATTCCAGAGTGACCGGTTATGATCCTTTCGGATGACTTCGGTGCTCAGCAAATTGGGTGACTTGTGGTGCTCCCCCCGTTGTGTCCCCACTCACCAAATGTTGTCATCCCTACAGGGGTAATAGGCATATGTGGGTGGTCATGGATAGGCTTCCTCCTAGGCTCTCCCATTGTTCCGTCTATAGGTCTATCAGGATCCACCAGCTGTTTTCACAGAAAAGGGGTTACACTGGTCAGCACCTTCCCAAAAATCACTCCACAGTGCTCAGAACTGATTTTTGGTAAGGTGCTGACCAGTGTGACCCCTTATCTGTGAAAACAGCTGGAGGATCCATTTTATGTGGTGGTAGTGAATCTACACATGGGTTCAAGGTGAAGGAAGTTTGTCTGATCACTGGGATACAAGAGGGATCATATGTTCATCACTTCCTAAGAGACTTTATTTAGTATTATACACGTGGACTTTTGTTTATTTACTGGATTGGTGTTAGCGCAACACACTAGGTTTCTGTTACAAAATAAGTTCAAACTTTGACAATGTGTTGACATTTTTTTTCCACTGCAGCATGGCCTACTAAATGTATATACAAAGCTATTTAAATTAGAAAAATACAGACACTACTTGTTTGCCACATGATTCATCAAATCCCACTAATGAAACTTGTAGGGTGCTAGAGAATGTCTGCAGTCGGACAAGAAGTTGTTCAGGGAGCGAGAGCGCTATTGATGAGAGCAGTGTTTGGGAGGTTTGTTGGACCATTGGAGAGCACTAGAGGCTGCTGCCTTGTGTGAGAGAGCCATGGTCTGACTTACCTATGTGCTGTCAGCCAGGGTATTCCTGTATTTGGAGCCTTACTGCATTGCCGTAATGAATAGCAAAGGTTCAGTTGAGCTTTAAGCATTCGGTAAAATGACACATGAATTCATTCTACTAGAATGTCCCTGAAGATCAGCCTTCCCAGGACCCTGTTGGAAGACCCCTTGTTCATCGTTCAGGAATCAAGCAGGCCACAGGAGAGGCAATTTACACAGATGACATGCCATGTGTGGATGGAGAGCTCTTTCTGAGATTTGTCACCAGCTCCAGGCCACATGCTAAAATCATGTAAGTCAGAAGACAATAGACATAATTATAAAATGACTGCTAATATTTAGAAAAAAACAAAGTATTGAATATCTTGTGCATCTCATGTGTCTTAAATTTAGCTGTATAAAAAATGATTAATACAATTAATGTGGTTGTTATCACATTTAATAATTAATTCTTCCACTTTTTTCATCTTGCTTCTGATATCATTTTTTATTTTAGCTGAATGAACTACCTAATATTATAAGATAATAGTAGAATAGGAATATGAAAAAGTTCAGTTTTTTCATATTCTTGTTCTTTATAAGATACTTTATGTAATGTTTGGGTCTCTTTTACTTTAGATCTATGGATTTTTCGGAAGTTCTCGCCATGCCAGGAGTAGCTACTGTTATAACAGCGGCTGATGTTCCTGGCACCAATGAGTGTTCTCATCATGGTGGATCAACACCTTTACTGGCACAGGGCGAGGTATAAAAGAGTTCAAGTTTTTAAAAGTCATAGATATGAATATAGTTATGTTTACTTGCTCTCTCTTTATGCTCTACAATCATGTAGCATAACCGCAGAATCTGGAGCACTGGAATGTAGGGAAGTTAGATAACACGGATTGTCAGAGAGGTGAGCACAGGAGTTCTTTTTATGCAGGAGAATTTCAGTTTGATTCTGCTCATAGTCTCTCAGAGTTCCTTTGGGGAAACATATTTAATTATTACAGTGATGTAATTGGAACTTCTTATTGATACCAAAGTATATCTGTTTTGCAGGTTTTCTGTGTGGGACAAATGATCTGTGCAGTGTTGGCTGACACCCCTGAGCAAGCAAAGAAGGCAGCTGCCAAAGTGAAGATCGTCTATGAGGATTTGGAGCCGGTCATTTTCACAATAGAGGTCCGCAGAAGCCATTCATTACACACATTCTGAGTGTGTTAGTGTTATGTTGATGGTGGTTGCATAGCCCTTTTGTCTGTTCATAGATAATGGTGTATTACTATAAGTTAAAATGCTACAAATGTTTATATACTGTACATTTTATGACATTTTATACAAGATAGTTTTTGCATGAATAGCAATAACTTTTTTTTTTTCATTTCAGGAGGCCATTAATCACAACTCATTTTACATGCCACAAAGACAGCTGGAGGTGGGGAATTTAGAAGAGGCATTTCAGAAAGCTGATCAGGTGCATGAAGGTAGAGTACATCTTGCTGCAACCATTCCTCAAATACTTCACGACTCATATGTAATAAATTAATTCTGTTATACTGAGCACAATACCTGCTACAATACTGTCTGTCACATTATCTTGTTATATGGGATTTTTGCTTTAAAGTGTAAACCTAAAATATATTTTTTAGTATGTTTTGCATCATGACTCACTGCATACAATTTTCTCAAGGTAATAATTGTGAATCTATTGCAAAGTGATTTACCTGGAGATCCTGTCTGTAACAGCACTTACTGTTGCAGGCTGAGAAAGCTAGTCCACTGTCTTGTAATTATCAGCAACAATGTCAGCCTGCTGTTTACACTGCTTCAGTTGGCCATTGGGATGCATGTCAGGTCTATCAGATAGGCACCCCAACAAACAACTGAAGGAGCACACATCAAGCTGACAATGCTGTTGCTAATTATGAGGACATGGCTTAGTGTTGTAAGTTTTGAACAGGGACAACTCTTACTGGCAGGATCTCCAGGTAAGAAACTTTGCAAATTGAATCTATTTCTGCATATCTAATGCTACATTACTGTGTGTGATAGTCACAGTAATGTAGCATTAGATACACAAAAAAAAATTATACAGAAAACTGTATACAGTGAGTCTTAAAGTGGTAAATTACATATACAATACAGTCTGTCACTAGCATTATCACAACAGTCATACATTTTCTGTTATCCTGTAACATAGTTTATTATCAGGTGATCATGTTACATAGTAGGTGAAGTTGAAAAAAGACACAAGTCCATCAAGTCCAACCTATGTGTGTGATTATATGTCATGTGATCCAAAAGCTTCTGATTGCTGCTTTCAGTTCGGCGCTGGTAACTGTGTTAGGAGCATGCACCGCACACGCTCTGGGCTCAGCTGTTTGGACAGCGTTCCACGCAAATATGCAGCCCCTCGGTGCCAAGGACCAGGCGCTGAGAGGCCCCATTTTTGCATGCGGTCGGCACCAAGGGGTTAAACTGACCAAGCTGTCCAGGAAAGGATGGCAGTTAGAGGGTTGAGACAAACCATTTAACACTCACAGGAGTGCCTACAGTGGTCAGCTTTTATTAATTTACAGTATGTAAAGTCTTTATCCCAAAACAGAAACACACTATTGCTGTAACTGCTTAAAAAGTGTTAACTGAAGCTTTTAATTGTTAGTCACCTATGTAAAGTCCAGGTCAGTTTTTTTTTGTTCAGCCCAGCGGTTGAACAAAACTATTAGTATATACCAGGCTTAAAGTGGTCCTAAAGTCAGAAGTTTTTTTTTAATCTTAGACCCCCTTTCACACTGGGGCGCTTTTCAGGTGTATTTAGCGCTAAAAATAGTACCTGTAAAGTGCCTCTCAAGCCACCCCAATGTGAAAGTCAGAATGCTTTCACACTGGGGCAGTGTGCTTGCAGGACGGGAAAAAAAGTCCTGCAAGCAGCATCTTTGGGGAGGTGGGGGAGCAGTGTATACACCGTTTCTCCACCGCCCTGCCCATTGAAATGATTGGCTAGCGCTGCCGAAGCGCCTGCAAAGTGCTTCAGCAGCACCGCAGCACGGGCGCTTTTAATCCTTTCCTCGGCCGATAGCGGGGGTTAAAAGTGTCCCGCTAGCGGCCAAAAAGCGCCACTATAGCAGCGGTAATGCGCCGCTAAAGCTTTACCGCTACCGCCCACACCGCCCCAGTGTGAAAGGGCTCCTAATGCAGTCTATGCATTAAGATAAAAAGCCTTATGTGTGCAGCAGCCCCCCAATGGTGGGTGCCATTGGGGGGCATCAGTGAGCCAATGAGGAGAGAGGGGATGGGGCCAAGCAGCGGCTTCATGTCTGAATGGACACACAGAGAAGTGGCTTGGCTCGGGTGCCAACATAGCAAGCTGCTTGCTGTGGGGGCACCCAGCAGAAGGGAGGGGACAGGAGCATCAGCTTTATTATCACTTTAAATCTACTAGTCCATCCAACAGTACCCTCTCCAGACAATGTTGCCCTTCAAGAGTGTCATTGTTGCTTCTCCGTCAGTAAGAGAAGCCACCCTAAGGCAAGAAATGTGTTACTGGCTGGATCACCAGATGAAAATAAAAAATGAAAAAAGCCAGAAAACGAATGCAGACACCATATCCAAATATTGGTAAGCGGCCATTTAATCCATTTTTGTTTTTTTGGGGGTTTAGATCAGCTTTAAGGTCAAACCAGTTAGGTTTCAGGTTTACATACAATCAAGATCGTGTACACACCTTGAACTCTATTATATACTTTTTTTTAAAGGAGATTAGATGCAGACCAAAAGAAAAGGCATTCATTATTTACACTAATGAAAATCCTGCTAGAGTATTTCCACAGCCTGATAGTTCTAACTGTGAGAGTATCAGAAGAATTTCTCGATAGAATAGGAACATTTTACAATGATTTGAGTGTGGAGACTATGTAGGCAGCAGAAGACTATGGGGTTGATTTACTAAAGGCAAACAGACTGTGCACCTTGCAAAGTGCAGTTGCTCCAGAGCTTAGTAAATGAGGTAAAGCTTCACTTTGCAAAGAATAGCCAATCACATGCAAGGAAAATTAAATGATGGAAGTCAGCAGAGCTCTCCCTCATTTACTAAGCTCTGGATCAACTGCTCTTGCAGAGTGCAACTGCAAAGTGCACAGTCTATTTGTCTTTAGTAAATCAACTCCAATGCTCTGTACATGTGGTTGGAGGGAACTATAGATTTCTGCACATCTGATTAGATTCTCTCCACCAATAAAGAAAAAAAGTGGTGATTTTACATATATGTACATTTGTGTGTCCATTGCAGGTGAAGTCCACATTGGTGGGCAGGAACATTTCTACATGGAAACGCAAAGCATTCGGGTGGTACCCAAGGGAGAAGATAGAGAGATGGATGTCTACCTGGCAAGTCAGGATCCAACATCTACACAGGTAATATAAAGAATAATCTTTTCCTATTACTTTGTGCTTCATGAATTGCATGTACCAATATTGGTTTTGTGAGGAGTGTGTTTTTGAGCACAGCCTGCAGTACGGTTTCTTACTTTTGGCCTTATGTATCAACATGTAATTACTATGAATTAAGTTATTTTCCCACAGCCACCACTAAAATGCACACATTAATGGAAAACCTGATGCTGATTCATGGCTTAGGAGGAAGGAACTTCAGTTGTTCATAAGCACACAAATGTTTGTTAGACTCTTCTACTTTTTTGAAGTAAAGGCTGCCAGATCAGTGTTTTGTCTTTATTAGAGTGTCATCCTAACAAAATTATCATTCAATTTAAGTAATAATATTTTACTAACTACTCATTATTTTAGATATTAAAACTCTTTTAATATCTTATCTTAATATCTTTAATATCTTAATAGCTTTTTTTCGCAGCAGCTTCTCTTCCCATACAACTCTGTGGGGATGCAAAAATAGCTTGAAGGAGGTAATCTGAAGGCCAAATGCACCTGAAATTAAATCTGAATGATCTCAGAAGCATATCAAACTAATGCCAAGAGTACATTGCATTTGCAGACACCCATTAACACAGGCCTTAAGGGAATAAAGTATCTGAACTTGTGCAGGCTTCTTCCGGAGCCTGTGAGCTCTGAGATCTCTGTTTCAGAGGGCCTTCGCCAACCTCCTGACTGTTTAGTGGCACAGGAACAGACGAAAACATATTGGCGTTTGTTGACACTTGAAATTCAATGGGAGCCTGTTAATCTGTGAGCATAGGATTGTCAGGAGATGATGTCATCAACAGTACATGATGATGCAGCTTCTAGACCTTAAGAGAGAAGTAAGATAATTAAAAACATAAACAGTGAAAGATCCAGGCACCTGGAGGCTAGCTCCCAGATGGATTAACAATGGCAGTGTAGCTGAACTCATATCCCCACAACTAGAAGACTACTGGTCTCACAACACGTACATAGCTTCCCCTGGGGTAGTGTGGGATGCCTTTTAATGCCACTGCCCGAGGCTCTTACATTTCAGCCATTAAAGCTACCAGATCTGATTGTGCTGATGAAACCTCTAGATTAGAGGATCTGGAGACAGACGCCTCTGCTTCCTTTGCTGAGCATCCCACACCATCCAATTATTTACAGCTAGCCCAAGCCAGGAGGAATATAGCTCTACATTATACCTCTCTAACCCAAACTGATGTCCCCTTACTGTCCGGTAAAATATTTGAATCGGGCGATAAAACTGGTCGCCTGCTAGCCAGTTTGGTGGCCGACCTGCATCTCCAAACTATAATCCCCAAATTGTTGTCGGAGACCGGGACCAGTGTCACTGACCCTGATGCAATCCTCCATGAATTTCTTGCCTTCTTTAGAAACTTATATCACAAACCCATATGCCCTGCTCCTGAGACTATTGACTCAGCACTACAAAAATTACAGCTCCCCAGCCTGCCAACCGCAGAGATCGAGGCCCTAGAGGCCCCAATAACAACCCATGAGATAGAGTTGGCCATTGCCTTACTCCCCCCCTCCAAAACCCCTGGACCAGATGGCCTCCTAGGTGACTGGTACAAAAGATACACCAAGCTTATAACCCCCAAGCTTCAGCTATTTTTCTCCCACAGCTTAGAGGTTAACTCCTTACCGCCCACTATGTACGGTGCCCACATTATACTCATCCCTAAACCGGGCAAAGATCTCAAACACTGTGCCTCCTACAGGCCCATTTCTCTATTAAACTACGACCTGAAAATTCTGGCCAAGGTCCTCGCCACTAGGTAGGTCAGAGTTCTGCCTGAACTGATTGACACCGATCAAACCGGGTTCATGCCAGGAAAATCCACTGACATTATTTTGCCCGAAGATTTTTCACTCATCTGCAGCTCCTAAATTCTCATTCTCAAACCCGTGCAATGGTTGCATTAGATATTGAAAAGGCCTTCGATACAGTAATCTGGCAATACATGAAATCAGTCCTACAGATATTTGGATTCGGTCCCTCCTTTTGCAAGTGGATAAACATATTATACAAATCCTCAATAGTGCAAGTCAAATTAGGGGGCCTGCTGTCCGATCCCTTCCCAGTAGAGAGAGTTACTAGGCAGGGGTGTCTCCTCTCACCATTTTTGTTTGCCCTAGTTATGGAACCCCTGGCTAATGCCCTCAGGAACTCAGACTTAGTAAAAGGCATCAAGGTCGGCTCTATCACTGAAAAACTCGCGACCTCATGCTTTTTCTCAATGACCTGGGACCCTCCCTCCGTGCTGCTCTGAACATTATTTCTGAATTTTCCGAATTGTCTGGGCTGAGAGTCAATTGAAACAAATCTCAATCACTCCCTATTGACCCTCAGGCAAATCTTCATGCAGACCCCTCTGTCTCCGTGACCTGATCCTCCTCTGTCCGATATTTGGGCATTGACATTACCCCTAGAGTCTCCGACTTTGCTAAATTAAATCTATACCCCTTACTCACCCAACTCAGACTAAAACTTTGTACCTGGAGTAATCAGCCATTATCCCTTATAGGCAGGATAAACCTACTCAAAATGAAATTCCTCACAGTTTTTCTTTATGCTCTGAGGCACTCCCCAATCTGGATCCCCAAATCTTTCTTTCAAGACTTTGACTCCACTATAACCTCCTTTTTTGTGGCAGTCTAGCCCCCCCAGAATTAATAAATCTATACTCAAAAGGCCCTGGATGGAGGGTGGTCTAGCCTGTCTGGATCTGCAGAAATATTTCTTTGCTGCACTACTATCCCACACCCATAACTGGTTAGCCTCAGACGACAGCAATGCTGCTGTAGTCCTTGAAGCCGCACACCTCGGTTCATTCGAGGCGCTGAGAAATGCTCTACATAGAGGTGTTAGGGCTCCCTCTCCTCTCACACTCTCCATGAAGGTGGTGATCAGGACTTGGCAACTAGTGGTATGTAAACTACAAGGAGACCCCCACACTAGATTTCCGGACACCCCCCTGTGGCTCAACCCACATTTGTCAGAGTTTCAATCTGTCCCGGATCCAGGGTTCTGGGCTGCCAGAGGTATCAACAAAACTGGAGCATATCTGTACTAGCGGCTCCCTGCTATCCCTTGATACCTTTTAAGGAGAAATTTGGGCTTACTAATCGACATTTCTTTTGATTTCTTTAAATTCGCCATGCCTTCACTACCCAATTTGGATCCACCCCAGTGCTTCTCCTACAGTCCAACCTCGAGTCCACACTGGGGGAAGTCCCTCTGCTTAAACCCACCTCTACCATTTACAAGGCCTTATTATCCTCAGTCAACTTTGGTCTGGAGGATTTGTTCTCTAAATAGGAGAGCGTAATCCCTGATCTTGACTCGGAGGACTGGGAAGATGTCTGGGAGTATCCTACAACTTATCTCCGTAAGAGATCGTCTGATGCAATTTAAATTGATCCACAGGGTTTACTTGTCACCCCAAAGGCTATCCAAAATTTATCCAAATTCCTCCTCCAACTGTTGGAAGTGAGGTATAGCTGAAGCTGACTTCAACTATATGTTATGGTCCTGTCCCAAGATCCAGTCCTTTTGGACGGAGGTCACAAAATTCATAGAAACTCTGCTCATGATCCATGTTCCCCTGAAGGTGTCGTCCTGCCTGCTGGGTCTGATCGGCCCCCTGGCCCGCCACTGAGCCACCAGAACCTTAATAGGACTCCTATTATTTTATGCTAGGAAGGCTTTACTCATAAAATGGAAACAACCAGAGGTACCCACCTTGAATTCATGGAAATCGTTTATCAACTCAGCGGTGCCACTATACAAAGCGGCTCATCTCACTAGATGCTGCCCAGCCAAGTTTGACAAAATTTGGCAAGTGTGGTTAGATTCAGACATCTCAAACGTTGCACAATAAGATCTAGATCCCTTTGTTTGTTCACTCTGACCAAATGCCTTGTAGCGCTGATGGCCTAATTTTGCCGATATGATGGTACGCCTAGGTGCGTCTCTCCCAGCCTAAACAACCCTCCTCGAAGTGGTCACTTACAGTACATGACCCATTATCCTTCCAATATCCCTTCAGCAGTTTAAGTTGTAGTAGTTGCATTAGCTATATTAGAACCTATAGGAATGTTATACTGTGTGTTGTTTAAGCCGGGGAATGCCCAAAGGCTTTATTCCGTAATTTCCTATATTTTTTTTTTTCTTTTTGTTTTTGTTTTTCTCTTCCCTTTTTCTTTTCTTTCCACAAAAACACAATAAAAAGTATTTTCAAAAAAAGAAAAACATAAACAGTATACACATTTAGACTCGTCTATGTGGATGCAGCATGCTGCATCTGTCCCCCACTGGTTCTAAGACTGAGAACGAGCATAACCACAGATCACTCAGCTCTCGGACTTCAGTGAGCAGAGAGCTGGTGACTGTCAGTCACTGGTTTCCTGCTCTGCCCTTCCAGTGCTTACTGGGGCACGGGGCTGTGGAGGGGGCGCAGGCAGCTGGCTCATGCTCTCAGAGACCTGCTGAGAGGCTGAGGCAACTCCTCCTCAGGCATATGGGTGGATCCCAACAATAAAGTCCAAATCTCTCCAGAGCCTGGTCCCGCTGAGTGACGTCAGCTGGCAGCGTTCCTTTGCTCGGGTCACAGGAGAGTAGAACGAAGTGCACTTCTGTGATCGACAGCAGAAGTGGGGCCAAAAGAGCTTTGACCCTACATATCCTTTAAGTCACAGAACACTATTACAATGAGATCACATCAGTGCATCTCCCTTTTAAATGAGGTCAGTGTTTTTCTAGAAGAGGAGGAGCCAGGAGTGCCACGGGGGGACCCCAGAAGAGGAGGATCGGGGCCACTCTGTGCAAAACCCTTGCACAGAGGAGGTACTACAACTCCTTTAAGAGGAAAAGTACAACCACTCCCCTTTGCTAGCAAAGATGGCAATTTCTTTTTTAGGGAGTTATTCCAGTCTACCAAGAAGTTCAAAACTAGTGTGGAACTTTCTTGATAGAAAGTCTAGCACTTTTTCCCCCCAGAAATTCAGTTATGAATGTATCCTGTAATAAAGGTTTAATTACAAATTAAATAAAAGTATTATTCAAGCAATGTAACCTCATTTACCGTAAAACGAAAAATAGAATTGGTAAAAAAATACCAATGAAAAAGTAACCTAATTCTATTGCTTATGCAATGGTATTTGGACATAAGCTTGGACTTGGAAGGATGCCATTTTTATGTGCTAGATGCCTAGACTTGATTTGGAATTAAACTATAAAAATATTAGCAATCTAATTTTTTTTTTCTTTAGGGGCTTGTAGCTGCAGCGCTCAATGTGCCTTCGAATCGTATTGTATGTCATGTAAAACGAGTTGGAGGAGCTTTTGGTGGAAAAGCAACAAAAACAGGTTATCTTGCAGCAATCACTGCAGTTGCTGCCAACAAGTAAGTTACCCTTTATACAGTGACCTTTGTATGTGAGTAGCCACAAACCTTACTTGGAAGTCTACAATGTATTCCTGAAAAGATAACAAATGACAAACTTCTGTAATATTTAGCTAGATATACTAATTGCCTGTGCAAGGCTTGCTTGCAGTGAACCTGAGAGTTGCCCATGCCCCCTAGCAGCAAATTATAATAACCTCCCCCCTGCTTTTTTTTCCCACCAAGAGTGAAGAGAAATAGCAGGTAATTCTGAGTGTAGTGAGCATGTTACTCACTTACACGGACTGTAAAAGAGTAATCTAAAATATGTTAAACACACTGATCCGCCACTGCGCAACAGAAAACAAATATGTCATGTGAAAATAAAAATAAATAATGGTGTTGATGATATTAGAAGCACAAAGTGTCTTTCTGCCACTTTCAAATTACCAAAAATGTGAATAACCACCTAAACCAAAGCCAAATATAGGTGAACAGCAGCGCTCAAATATACAAAATATGATGTACTTGTGAACGGACCTGTATAAAACAATAAATCACTGATAAAGTAACAATGTTAACTAAAGTGCATCAACTACAGTATCTCACAAAAGTGAGTACACCCGTCACAGTGTGGTGAGACATTACCTGCTGATGTTTGACTGATCGCTGGTCGTTTCTTGGAAGTTTATATCCCATGCTTGATTCGAATGTGTTTAATGTAAGCGCAATGATTGAGGCTTTTAATAAATTTTGTACGGTTTTGGAGACATACTTCACTAGTGGAGTTTTCCCTTTTTCTCCCCATATATGAGCTATCTAACTCACTACTACAGAGGCTGGGACCGCATTGCTGGAATCTATTAACCCTGTGTGGTTACACTGCTTGTTTGCCAAACACGAAAGTGTGATGCATAATGTTTTTGTGAGTTTACAACTTATGGGCAGAGGTGAATGGCCCATAATGTCTTCATGGAGTGGAAGAGGACTCCAGTGGCAACCTGTGAAGCTCTGGTGAACTCCATGCCTAAGAGGGTTAAGACAGTGCTGGAAAATAACTGTGGCCACACAAAATATTGGCACTTTGGGCCCAGTTTGGACATTTTCACTTAGGGGTGGACTTACTTTTGTTGCCAGCGGTTTGGACAATAATGGCTGTGTGTTGAGTTATTTTGAGGGGACAGCAAATTTACACTGTTATACAAGCTGTACACTCACTACTTTACATTGTAGCAAAGTGTCATTTCTTCAGTGTTGTCACATGAAAAGATATAATAAAATATTTACAAAAAATGTGAGGGGTGTACTCACTTTTATGAGATACTGTATATAGATATGAAGTGATAAACACATGCACTAATGAAAATCATTGAAATCACCCAAGTGAAGAAAAAATATCTAAATCAAGTAAAATAAAGTCCATGGGCAGAATAAAGAGTGTGCTGTGAAACACAAATAAAGTCCTTCACGATTGCAGAGATCTTCACACCACACCGTTAGTGCTTCACTCACCTCTCCCCATAAGTTGTAAACTCACCAAAACGTTATACATCACACTCTCGTGTTTGGCAAACACACAGTGTAACCACACAGGGTTAATGGACTCCAGCAATGCGGTCCCAGCCTCTGTAGTGGTGAGTTAGATAGCTCCTATATGGGGAGAAAAAAGGAAAACTCCACTAGTGAAGTATGTTTTCAAAACTGTACAAAATTTATTAAAAACCTCAATCATTGCGCTTAAATTAAACAATCATTGCGCTTACATTAAACACATTAAACTCAAGCATGGGATATAAACTTCCAAGAAATGACCAGCGATCGGTCAAACATCAGCAGGTAATGTCTCACCACACAGTGGTACCTCGTCCGAACATCACTTGCGGTAATCCGAGCATGCCCTTCTGGTTGCCATACAGCTACGTTCCGATGCGTTTCGTCATCACGACTTCGTCCAGGGATTTAGATATTTTTTCTTCACTTGGGTGAGTTCAATGATTGTCACTAGTGCATGTGTTTATCACTTTGTATTGATATAGTTGATGCACTTTAGTTAACATTGTTACTTTATCAGTGATTTTTTGTTTTATACAGGTCCATTCACAAGTACATCATACTTTGTATATTTGAGTGCCGCTGTTCACCTATATTTGGTTTTGGTTTAGGTAGTTATTCATGTTACTCACTTACCTTCCTCTGATGTGACCGTGCTGGTTGACTAGTTGCCCAATTTAACCTCATTTACCGTAAAACAGAAAATAGAATTTGTAGAAAAATACCAATGAAAAAGTAGCCTTCTTCTATTGCTTATGCAATGGTATTTTATATGGTTGGTTTGGTGAGTTTGCCTGATCCAGCTTCTTAGGATGAAACATGCATTATACTGTTAATAAATACAGTATCTATTAAAGTGTAAATCTAAACCCCACAAAACATTTAAAATATTGCAGCTTACATGCCTATAGGTGCCAGCTGCTATCTTTTTTTAGTCTTTTTGTTTCTTTATTCCTACCAGCTGGCAGTAACACACGTGTCATCCTTGGGTAACATCCCTCACTCACTTTGCTGTGTTCAATGTATCTATGGAGATGTAGCATTGTCCTCCTAGGCTGTTCTCCTGGCTTGGATTACATAAATCTCCTCCTCTAGTAATGTCCATCACATAGGGTGTGTGTCTTGTAGTTCAGAAAAGATATCCAGGAAGGATGAGAAGATTGTTTGATATTTCAGTTAATTGTACAGAAAGTTACAAGGACACCGGTTTTCTGCTGAAATCAAAGGTTTTTTTTTCTGTACATTCAGAAAATATACTTAACTATTGCATCCAGAAGTTTATATGCCTTTCTATTAGGAGTGATTCAGGCAGCTATAAAGCTTCTCAATCACTGGTACAGCATGTGGAAGGTAACTCCCTATACTGCCCCATCCATTGCAGGTGTCAGCTGGGAGAGCAGAGGATGATCAGAAATGATGGCTGAAGTTTCACTTTAAGAAAAAGTATAAAAGTTTGTGTTTGATTGTAGGGATTTTCAAATTTAATTGAAAACTTACCCTGACCTAGGGTTCCTTTCTGATTATGGCTGTGTTTCTGCATCATGAAATGATTTTCAAGTTTCTTGCAATGGCTGAGATATATCGTCTTTGTTGTTTTTTTTTAAGGACAAAGCGTGCAGTGCGCTGTGTTCTAGAACGAGGGGATGACATGTTAATAACAGGAGGACGCCATCCATACCTTGGAAAATATAAAGTAAGTAAATACTGTAGAAGTCTGTCAAAAGATATTTGGCAGAACTTTAAAGTCAGCACTCTGGATAAATGTATAAAATAACAGTAAGCTTATTCATCTCAAACATTCTTAAAAATGTGAATTGTATTCCATCTTGTTCATATTAAAATACTTTGATCATTGTCATCTTACATGGTACTCATAGGTTTATCCTATGCTTATTTCTTATTATATTGTAATCACAATGGCAAAAGTGTAGAAAAAGTATAAGGACAATATATAGTTCAAATCTGCCATGACCAATTGTGGATATAATCTTCTCTCATTCAGGTTGGGTTCATGAATGATGGTCGGGTCAGTGGTGTAGATGTGTCCTATTACAATAATGCTGGATCTACTTCTGATGACTCGGTCCTGGTAAGTTATTTTACTTAAAGCATTCCTCTTGTCTCATTTAATTTACCATAAAGTGGAACTATGGGCAAAGCTTTTTTTTTTGGATAGAGCAATGGAGGGTTATAACCCCTGTCAGGTTTTTTTTTGGAGATTTAACATCACTTACTGTCCCATAGACATACAGGAAGTGAGAGGAAATCCCTGCAAATTAAAGGAGGACCCCCCCAGGTCACCAGAACTAGTATCCAATTTGAAAGATCCCCCCCCCCCCCCCCATTACTTTTCTGGGAACAACCCAAAATGTGGGATTTTCTTTTACTTTCACTTTCAATGATAATGGTAAACAGGACAAATAGAGAGGGTGAATCTTGTTAACAGGCATATAGACAGCAATAAAAACTGACAGGAGTTTTAATCCCTCTCCACTCTATTCACAAAAAAAGTTTTGCCTTTAGTTATACAGTACTTTAACCACTTGAGCCCCGGACCATTATGCTGCCTAAGGACCAGAGGTCTTTTTCCAATTTGGCACTGCGTCGCTTTAACTGCTAATTGCGCGGTTATGCAATGCTGTACCCAAACGAAATTTGCGTCCTTTTCTTCCCACAAATAGAGCTTTCTTTTGATGGTATTTGATCACTTCTGCAGTTTTTATTTTTTGCGCTATAAACGGAAAAAGACCGAAAATTTTGAAAAAAAATGATATTTTCTACTTTTTGTTATAAAAAAAATCCAATAAACTCAATTTTAGTCATACATTTAGGCCAAAATGTATTCGGCCACATGTCTTTGGTAAAAAAAATGTCAATAAGCGTATATTTATTGGTTTGCGCAAAAGTTATAGCGTCTACAAACTAGGGTACATTTTCTGGAATTTACACAGCTTTTATTTTATGACTGCCTATGTCATTTCTTGAGGTGCTAAAATGGCAGGGCAGTACAAAACCCCCCCAAATGACCCCATTTTGGAAAGTAGACACCCCAAGGAAATTGCTGATAGGCATGTTGAACCCATTGAATATTTATTTTTTTTGTCCCAAGTGATTGAATAATGACAAAAAAAAAAAAAATATTTACAAAAAGTTGTCACTAAATGATATATTGCTCACACAGGCCATGGGCCTATGTGGAATTGCACCCCAAAATATATTCAGCTACTTCTCTTGAGTACGGGGATACCACATGTGTGGGACTTTTTGGGAGCCTAGCCGCGTATGGGACCCCGAAAACCAATCACCGCCTTCAGGATTTCTAAGGGTGTAACTTTTTGATTTCACTCTTCACTGCCTATCACAGTTTCGGAGGCCATGGAATGCCCAGGTGGCACAACCCCCCCCCAAATGACCCCATTTTGGAAAGTAGACACCCCAAGCTATTTGCTGAGAGGCATATTGAGTCCATGGAATATTTTATATTTTGACACAAGTTGCGGGAAAGTGACACTTTTTTTTTTTTTTTTTTTTTTTTTTGCACAAAGTTGTCACTAAATGATATATTGCTCACACAGGCCATGGGCCTATGTGGAATTGCACCCCAAAATACATTTAGCTGCTTCTCCTGAGTATGGGGATACCACATGTGTGGGACTTTTTGGGAGCCTAGCCGCGTACGGGGCCCCGAAAACCAATCACCGCCTTCAGCGTTTTTAAGGGCGTGAATTTTTGATTTTACTCTTCACTGCCTAACACCGTTTCGGAGGCCATGGAATGCCCAGGTGGCACAAAACCCCCCCAAATGACCCCATTTTGGAAAGTAGACACCCCAAGCTATTTGCTGAGAGGCATGGTGAGTATTTTGCAGCTCTCATTTGTTTTTGAAAATGAAGAAAGACAAGAAAAAACTTTTTTTTTTTTTCTTTTTTCAAATTTCAAAACTTTGTGACAAAAAGTGAGGTCTGCAAAATACTCACTATACCTCTCAGCAAATAGCTTGGGGTGTCTACTTTCCAAAATGGGGTCATTTGGGGGGGTTTTGTGCCACCTGGGCATTCCATGGCCTCCGAAACTGTGATAGGCAGTGAAGAGTGAAATCAAAAATTCACGCCCCTTAGAAAGCCTGAAGGCGGTGCTTGGTTTTCGGGGTCCCGTACACGGCTAGGCTCCCAAAAAGTCTCACACATATGGTATCCCCGTACTCAGGAGAAGCAGCAGAATGTATTTTGGGGTGTAATTTCACATATTCCCATGGCATGTTTGAGCAATATATCATTTAGTGACAACTTTGTGCAAAAAAAAAAAAAAAAAAAAAAAAATTTGTCTCTTTCCCGCAACTTGTGTCGCAATATAAAATATTCCATGGACTCGACATGCCTCTCAGCAAATAGCTTGGGGTGTCTACTTTCCAAAATGGGGTCATTTGGGGGGGTTTTGAACTGTCCTGGCATTTTATGCACAACATTTAGAAGCTTATGTCACACATCACCCACTCTTCTAACCACTTGAAGACAAAGCCCTTTCTGACACTTATTTTTTACATGAAAAAGTTTTTTTTTTTTTGCAAGAAAATTACTTTGAACCCCCAAACATTATATATTTTTTTAAAGCAAATGCCCTACAGATTAAAATGGTGGGTGTTTCATTTTTTTTTTTCACACAGTATTTGCGCAGCGATTTTTCAAACGCATTTTTTGGGGAAAAAACACACTTTTTTAAATTTTAATGCACTAAAACACACTATATTGCCCAAATGTTTGATGAAATAAAAAAGATGATCTTAGACCGAGTACATGGATACCAAACATGACATGCTTTACAATTGCGCACAAACGTGCAGTGGCAACAAAATAAATACATTTTTAAAAGCCTTTAAAAGCCTTTACAGGTTACCACTTTAGATCTACAGAGGAGGTCTACTGCAAAAATTACTGCCCTCGATCTGACCTTCGCGGCGATACCTCACATGCATGGTGCAATTGCTGTTTACGTTTGACGACAGACCGCCGCTTGCATTCGCCTTAGCGCAAGAGCAGGGGGCGACAGGGGTGCTTTTTTTTTTTTTTTTTTTTTTTCTTTATTATTTTTTTGCTTTTTTATCTTATTTTTAAACTGTTCCTTTCATTTTTTTTTTTTTTAAATCATTTTTATTGTTATCTCGGGGAATGTAAATATCCCCTATGATAGCAATAGGTAGTGACAGGTACTCTTTTTTGAAAAAATTGGGGTCTATTAGACCCTAGATCTCTCCTCTGCCCTCAAAGCATCTGATGACACCAAGATCGGTGTGATAAAATGCTTCCCCAATTTCCCAATGGCGCTATTTACATCCGGCGAAATCTAAGTCATAAAATGCTCGTAGCTTCCGGTTTCTTAGGCCATAGAGATGTTTGGAGCCACTCTTGTCTCTGATCAGCTCTATGGTCAGCTGGCTGAATCACCGGCTGCATTCTCAGGTTCCCTGTTGAGACAGGAGAGCCAGAGAAAAACACGGAAGACGGTGGGGGGGGGGGGCATTCCCTCCCACGGCTTGTAAAGGCAGTCTAGAGGCTAATTAGCCGCTAGGATTGCTTTTACATGAAAGCCGACCGCTGGCTGAAAAGAATGATACCAAGATGATACCTAAACCTGCAGGCATCATTCTGGTATAACCACTCAAAGTTGTGAATGGCGTACCTGAAGACAAAAAAATGGTTAACAATAAAGCACAGTAAACAATAAAGTATAAATAATTACATACCTGAAAAACAAACATGATAAAACATAATAACAATAACAATAACAATAACAATAACAATAAAACACTGCAGAATAGAATACAGTAAAAAAAGAGCAGAACAATAGAGAGAGAGAATAGAGAGAGAGAACAATAAAACGACAACTATTTTTTTTTATTTTATATATATTTTTTTTTTTTTTACACTTTTTTTGTAACTAACTTTTATAACTGTAACCGGTTCCAGGTTCGGGTCTCTCAAAATGCGATGGCATCTTGGGAGACCCTGTGAAAGTGTGCCTAGTCTGTGCAATGCTGTACCCTACGCTAATACTCAACTAGTGTATGGTAGCGTTCAAAACATTCACCAATGCAAAGACCAGGATTGTCAGGACAGGAGGGACAATAATAGCGGGTGTCACGCCTATATCCGCGTTTGCTGCAGACACAACATCTTTTTGGGGGGGGTTCGTTGGGTAGGGGTACTCGGGAGCACATAAAAATGCCTCTCATGCAGCCGACTGCATTTCGTTGGGGGATGTGAATGGGGGAAGTACGGGCGCTGCAGAAGTGGTGGGTTCCCAATTAGGATTGGCGAATGCAGCAGGAAGGGCACTATGGGCACGACGGGCCTGTGTTTGTCTTTTTGGTGGCAGCGGGACACTACTTGTGCTTGCCACCTCACCAGCTTGAACTGCACTTATGGGACTCGCCACGTCACCAAGTGTTACTGCAGTGCTGGTTTGACTACGACCGGGGTGTACTAGGCCGCTGGTGCTTGCCAGTTCAATAAAAAGCTTCCAAAAAAACTGTTAGCGATCGCAGGGATCAGGCCTGACTCTGCGAACGCTGCAGTTATGCGTTTAGTGTTTTGTAAGTGACAGTGATCGATCAATACTGCACTTGGGTGGGCTGGACTGGGCCGGGCGGAGGGGCAAAACGCAGGTGCTAGCAGGTATCTGGGTTGATCCCGCTAACACTGCATTTTTGGGAACCCTAAACTGCTGGGGACGCTAGTATAGATCTGATCTGATCGGATCAGATATTGATCCGATCAGATACTATACCACTAAGGGAGGTGTACGCTGCGTGCGTGGGTGTTAGTGGTACTGGCGCTAACCTGACGCTGCCTGGGGCCGGTGCTTGCTAGTTCACCAAAATGCTACCAAAAAAACTGTTAGCGATTGCAGGGATCAGGCCTGACTCTGCGAACGCTGCAGTTATGCGTTTAGTGTTTTGTAAGTGACAGTGATCGATCGATACTGCACTTGGGTGGGCTGGGCGGAGGGGCAAAACGCAGGTGCTAGCGGGTATCTGGGCTGATCCCGCTAACACTGTGTTTTTGGGAACCCTAAACTGCTGGGGACGCTAGTATAGATCTGATCAGATCAGATATTGATCCGATCAGATACTATACCACTAAGGGAGGCGCATGCTGCGTGCGTGGGTGTTAGCGGTACTGGCGCTAATCTGACGCTGCCTGGGGCGACGCATATCACCGCCGGGCGATCAGGGGGCTAAACCTTTATTAGGTAATAAACGGCGGGTGCCCTGACACTATAAAAAATAAACGAACTAACCTGCGTCACCCGTAACGGTTATACGGTGATCAGTGGTGAAAGGGTTAACTAGGGGGCAATCAAGGGGTTAAAACATTTATTAGGTAGTATATGGGGGTCCCTGTCACTATAAAACGCTGACGGCGAACCTAAATATTTACCTCACTAACTAGCGTCACCAGCGACACTAATACAGCGATCAGAAAAATGATCGCTTAGCAACACTGGTGACGGGGGGTGATCAAGGGGTTAAAACTTTATTAGGGGGGGTTAGGGGGGTACCCTAGACCTAAAGGGGGGTAATACTCACTGTCCCAACACTGTAACTGTCACAAACTGACACTATGCAGTAATCAGAAAAAAAAAAAAAAAAAAAAAAAAAAACCTGCTGGTGTCAGTTTGTGACGGGGGGGGGGTGATTGGGGGGGGATCGGGGGGCGATCGGGGGGGGGATCGGGGTGTTTTGTATGCCTGGCATGTTCTACTGTGTGTGTGTGTGTTGTGCACTCACATTGATGTCTTCTCCCCTCGGCGCTGGAACGGAAACTACCGAGCCGAGGGGAGATGACATCATTTCCTTTGCTGCTGTTTAGCATACAGCAGCAAAGGAGTGTTCCCATTGGCCGGCGGCGATCGCGAGGGGGGGGCCACGAACGGATGGCCTCCCCCTCATCTCGGATCGCCGGGGAACAGAACGGGACCGCTTCGGGCACCGGGGGGGGGTCCGATCGGACCCCCCACCCGCGAGAGGCAAATCACGTACATGTACGTGATTTTGCCTGCCCGTGCCGCCTTGCCGACGTAAATCGGCGTTAGGCGGTCCTTAAGTGGTTAAGATTATGTGTTGCATTAATGCTTATTTGTAAGTTTCCTCCCACACTCCAAAGACATGCTGGTAGGTTTACTGGCTCCTGTCTAAATTGGCCATCGTATGTGTATGTATGAAAGTGAGTTAGGGGCCTTAGATTGTAAGCTCCTTGGGGGCAGAGACTGACGTGAATGTGCAATGTATATGTAAAGTGCTGCGTAAATTGATGGCTATATATAAATACCTGTAATAAATAAATACGATACATCTTACGTTGCCTTGCAGCAGGTCTGTTTATCGATATGCATGTGTGTATTTAATATTTAAATATTAGATTTATACACAAAATTTTTTAGGTAGTTGAAGTTGGTCTAATGGACATGGACAGTGCTTACAAAATACCTAATCTGAGATGTAAAGGAACTGCCTGCAAGACTAATCTGCCATCAAACACTGCTTTCCGGGGATTTGGATATCCACAAGCTGCATTTGTAACTGAAACGTGGATGAGTGAAATTGCTATTAAGACTGGCCTTCCAGCAGAGAAGGTGAGTAAAACTGAGACTGAGAGTTCACTGATTTTCTGTCACACTGGGCTACGTTGGAAGTATGGGATGCTGTCACTGTCACATGGTTCCACTTTATGACATGAAAATTGTATATTTCTTGCAAATCCATCGTATATCCTATTTAAAATATCTGTAGAATTAATTTTTATTCAAACCAAAATTTTAAAGAAAACAAGGACATTATCACTAAGACAGGAGGTCTTAAAGTAAACCTGCTATTGTCTTATTTTGTCTAAATTGATGGTGGAAATACAATGCAATTACTTAAAGCAGTATGAAACCCAAAATCAAACATTTATTATATTGCAGTGTACCAATTCTTAAATGTGGCTGCTGCATTTGTTTTCTATTTTAGTCTTTTTTTCCAGTTAATTTATGTAAAACTTTTATCTCAAAAGGAACAAAACTGTTGCTGTAACTGCTTATAAAGTATTAGCTGGAGTTTGGCTTCAGTTTGTTAGTGTATCTAAATCTGCTTGTACACCTAATACTCCCCTCCTCCAGACTGACAATGCTGATGTCCAAAGGTGTCTCTGTTACTTCTACATCTGGAGTGTAGGCACCCTATTTCAGGAGGTGTGTTACTGGCCAGGTCATCGGGTGCAAATAACCTAAAAGAAAACAAATGCAGCCACCACATCTAATTTGTAAGCAAGTTTAAATATATTACATTTATAATTTTGGGTTAAATACCACTTTAAAAGTGCCTGCACATATCCACAGCTTTCTTTCTGGGCACCCGGGTAGTTGAGAATCCTGGGTGCTCATTAATGAAGATTGTGGCTTTTACTGACGCTTCCCTTGTTCCTTCATTTCTTCCATACCCCTCTGTTGGTCTACGATGATGAAAATCACATCAATATGTTAGAAAGTTGAAGGAGGTAAAATGGGTCAGCCTAGAAGAGACTTGTCAAAAGTGGTATACATAAGTATTCCAGGATTCAAGACTTCTGGGACACTTAAAGCGGTATTAAACCAAACCCAAAAAAGTAACATATTGCAGCTTACCAATCCTTAGATGTGGTGGCTGCATTCATTTTCTTTTTTAAGATTTTTCCCTCTGTTTTCATCTAGTGATTTGGCCAGTAACACACTCCCTGCTTTAGGGTGTTAAACAATATGTAAACCTAACTTTTTATGTTCCTGATATTTGCCTGCGGTACCAGGTACTTACTGCGGTACAATACTTGAAAAAGTATCCTGTTCCCTTTGTATTGCTTCCTTTGTGTGAAATATCTGGTATTCCTGCCAGTCTCTCTTTCCTATTAAAAACTGACCACACTATGCATGAAAGCACAGCGTGGTCAGTTTTCTTGCTGTGGTGGGAGCCTGACACCCCCTCCCCCCTTGCACAGCTATTCACTGGGAAGATCTGCTGCTTCTCCTCCCCTAGCTCACTAAGATCTTCATGCGGGTGAGAACAGAGGGTACGTAATCACTTATTAGAAAGGGGAAACAAGGTATCAATAATGTTTTTTTATATGTATATACAAATGGTTTGCCTTTCATTCCTATTTTAAACTGAATGGGTTGTTTAACCACTTCAGCCCTGGAAGGATTTACCCCCTGCATGACCAGACCATTTTTTGCAATACGGCACTGCGTTAATTTAACTGACAATTGCACGGGCATGCGATGCTGTACCCAAATAAAATTGATGTCCTTTTTTTCCACAAATAGAGCTTTCTGTTGGTGGTATTTGATCACCTCTGCAGTTTTTATTTTTTGCCCTATAAGCAAAAAAAAGACCGACAATTTTGAAAAAAAAAACAATATTGTTTACTTTCTGCTATAATATCCCAAAAAAATTGTAAAAAAATGAATTTCTTCATCAATTTAGGCCAATATGTATTCTTTTACATACTTCTGGTAAAACAAAATCCCAGCTCATACTTTATAAGCAGTTACAGCAACAGTTTTGTTCATTTAGGATAAAGGTTTACATAAATTCTTGTAGTGCTAGTCCCTGAAGGTGCTGCTTGGTAATTTGGGTCCTCTGTTCTGTGCCTCGTCTCAAAGAACAACCTCAGCAATGGCACACTTGGTTGAGTGAAAGTTACTGCACACACTTATAGGAACACAAGTGTATATACCTTTTGCTTGACTATGAATTAGTATAAGCTGACATGTGTAGCATTGGTGTACTTGAGAATAGTCCCAGTCAAGCCTGCAGGCAGCAGTGAGGCTACTAGATGGCTTTATGTCAGTTCCCAAAGGGCTCAGTCTCTATTGCAGCAGATAGTGAAAACCCACAGCAGCAGTCCCACTGATATTGTAGCTCACCATCTGGTCACACAGATTAGTCCACTCTCTGCTCTGCACTGAGGTGACTTTAGCTGTTGACACCCTCAAACTCAGCGCTCCAGATCTCATTCGGGCTGCCAGTATGCAGCAGTAATGATGCACACCGGACAGCGATGTGCATTATCCGGTCTCCCTCATGGCAAGAAGAAGCTGTGTCCTATACAGCCTGAGAAAATGCAGTGCTCTCCCCTCCTCCTAGTAATCTCCCTCTGGGAAATTCAGTTCAAAAGCTCTTAATTACAGTAGAGCTTCTCTCCTCTGGACTACAGTTCCAACAGTGCAGTGCTGCCTGACTCATTCTATAGAACTGTTCCCTCCTCTTGCTGATATAGTTAATCAGTTCAGCACCACAGAGCAGCAGCCACAAAGAGCAGCTGCAGACAGTGTTTCCCTTAGGCCACTTTCACACTGAGGCCTTTTTTCAGGCGCTTTTGGGCTAAAAATAGCTCCTGTAAAGCGCCTGAAAAACGCCTCCCCTGCAGCCCCAGTGTGAGAGCCGGAGGGCTTTCACACTGGGGCGGTGTGCTTGCAGGACATTAGAAAAAGTCCTGCAAGCAGCATTTTTTTTCCGCGGTGCGGGAGCGCTGTATACCCCGCTCCTCCACCGCCCCTGACATTAAAATCAATGGGCACCGCTGCCAAAGCTCCTGCAAAGCACTTCGGCAGCGGCACTTTGCGGGCGCTTTTAAACCTTTATTCGGCCACTAGCGGGGTATAAAAGTGACCCGCTAGCGGCCGAAAAGCGATGCTATTACAGAGATAAAGCGCTGCTAATTAGTGGTGCTGTACCGCTAACGCACCCCCTCTGCCCAGTGTGAAAGTAGCCTTAAAGTGATTTGTAAATGATCACCTTGTAAAACAACCCATTCAGTTTAAAATAGAAATGAAAGGCAAAACATTTTTATATAGATTAAAAAAAAATTATAAATAATTTTTTTCCCTTTTGTTATAAGTGATTACATTCCCTATGTTCTCAGCTGCATAAGAGCTGGGGGAGGAGAAGCAGCAGTACACTGAGCTTCCCAGTGAAAGGCTGTGCAGCTGGTGCGTGTCAGGACAAATCTGATCATTGGAGGAGAGCAATAGCTAGAGAACTGACCACAATGTCATCTCCTGCTTAGTGTAGTCAGTTTCTATTAGGAGAGCAAGGGGACTAGCAGGAACAGCAGGGATTTCACATAAAGGAAGCAATACAAAGAGAACAGGATACTTTCTCAAACAAGTACATTGTACAGCAGCCACATATCAGAAATATGAAATGTTGGGTTTACAAACGCTTTAATCTCCATTCCAGCCAAGCACCTGGCTATGCAAATAAAAGCTGTAAACACCCCTGTCAGTGTTTAAATGGTTTGTCTCAACCCTCTGCAAGCTTGTTCTATTAAAAACCAACAGACTAAAGCTGGCCATACACCTATAGATTATCTGCAGATTTTCTATGGTTAGGTGGAAAAAGTGGGAGATTCCTCCGTCCACACAGTTTAGCGAACATGGAGAAATCTGTTGCACCTTTTCCATCTAACCATAGAAAATCTGCAGATAATCTATAGGTGTATGGCCAGCTTTACTCAGCCGGATCACCAGGTTAGAATAAAAGGAATACAAGACTAAAAAAGAAAAGTAACAAAGCCATCACATTTAAGATTTTATAAGCTGCAATATAATAAATGTTTGCTATTGGGTTTAATACCATTTTAAGATAGCTGCAGATTGTGTAGGTATGTCTATAAGCCTAGCGTTCGTTAATAACATCAGTTTAGCTAGTATAAGATAATAGGTTTTACCTTAATGTTCCTCTAGATATTGAACAATCTATTTCCCAATGCTTGAGATTTTCATAAATTCAGATAATAGTTGATTGATGGTTAAAAAAATGGAAAATCAGCTTGAACACAACCAGCCAACTAAAATATTCCTGTTTAATGCAAATTGCACTGCGCTATGGGTCACTCCTACATGTACGCTTATTTTGAATGAATGTGATTTAGATGGCGAAGAATAGATCAATCTGCAGTCTCATTTGTGTGGTGACAAAATATAAAAATATATATATATATACTGTGTGTGTGTGTGTGTGTGTGTGTGTGTGTGTGTGTGTGTGTGTGTGTGTGTATATATATATATATATATATATATATATATATATATATATATATATATAATACAGTGGGGACAGAAAGTATTCAGACCCCCTTACATTTTTCACTCTTTGTTATATTGCAGCCATTTGCTAAAATCATTTAAGTTCATTTTTTTCCTCATTAATGTACACACAGCACCCCATATTGACAGAAAAACACAGAATTGTTGACATTTTTGCAGATTTATTAAAAAAGAAAAACTGAAATATCACATGGTCCTAAGTATTCAGACCCTTTGTTCAGTATTTAGTAGAAGTACCCTTTTGATCTAATACAGCCATGAGTCTTTTTGGGAAAGATGCAACAAGTTTTTCACACCTGGATTTGGGGATCCTCTGCCATTCCTCCTTGCAGATCCTCTCCAGTTCTGTCAGGTTGGATGGTAAACGTTGGTGGACAGCTGAAAAAAAACACCCCCACAGCATGATGCTGCCACCACCACGCTTCACTGTTGGGACTGTATTGGACAGGTGATGAGCAGTGCCTGGTTATCTCCACACATACCACTTAGAATTAAGGCTAAAAAGTTCTATCTTGGTTTAATTAGACCAAAGAATCTTATTTCTCACCATCTTGGAGTCCTTCAGGTGTTTTTTAGCAAACTCCATGCGGGCTTTCATGTGTCTTGCACTGAGGAGAGGCTTCTGTTGGGCCACTCTGCCATAAAGCCCCGACTGGTGGAGGGCTGCAGTGATGGATGACTTTCTACAACTTTCTCCCATCTCCTGACTGCATCTCTGGAGCTCAGCCACAGTGATCTTTGGGTTCTTCTTTACCTCTCTCACCAAGGCTCTTCTCCCCCAATAGCTCAGTTTGGCCGGACGGCCAGCTCTAGGAAGGGTTCTGGTCGTCCCAAACATCTTCCATTTAAGGATTATGGAGGCCACTGTGCTCTTAGGAACCTTAAGCGCAGCAGAATTTTTTTGTAACCTTGGCCAGATCTGTGGCTTGCCACAATTCTGTCTCTGAGCTCTTCAGGCAGTTCCTTTGACCTCATGATTCTCATTTGCTCTGACATGCACTGTGAGCTGTAAGGTCTTATATAGACAGGTGTGTGGCTTTCCTAATCAAGTCCAGTCAGTATAATCAAACACAGCTGGACTCAGATGAAGGTGTAGAACCATCTCAAGGATGATCAGAAGAAATGGACAGCACCTGAGTTAAATATATGAGTGTCCCAGCAAAGGGTCTGAATTCTTAGGACCATGTGATATTTCAGTTTTTCTTTTTTAATAAATCTGCAAAAATGTCAACAATTCTGTGTTTTTCTGTCAATATGGGGTGCTGTGTGTACATTAATGAGGAAAAAAATTAACTTAAATGATTTTAGCAAATGGCTGCAGTATAACAAAGAGTGAAAAATTTAAGGGGGTCTGAATATTTTCCCCACTGTGTATATATATATATATATATATATATATATATATATATATATATATATATATATATATATATATATATCGTACATATATAATGGTATGGCTGACCTTGTAGATGAGGCTGCCTCAGTTTTTAAGAACTACTTTATCGCACTGTAATTTTATTTATCAAATAAATTTAACTATTTTTTCAGGTTAGGGAGATCAATTTGCATAGAGGGATTGGCCAAACACACCTGAAACAGGAAATCGATGCCAGAACCTTGATAATGTGCTGGAATGAGTGCATAGAGAAGTCTTCTTACCATAACAGACGACTGGCCATTGAGGAATTTAATAAGCAGAATTACTGGAAGAAGAAAGGACTGGCCATCATCCCCATGAAATTTCCCATTGCTACCGCTGCAAAATTTTTTGGACAGGTAGGTTTACCTTTCATCATGTAATTTTCAGATTTCAGTGAGTCGGTGTGTTTTTGTCAGTCAGTTTTACTAGAGATAGGAAGGCCAGTAAAAAACCCATTGTTTTTAGGTTTCCTTAAAACTAAAAAACAAATGGTATGGAATATGTTTTTTTATAGTTATAGATAATATATTCACATGATATAACCTGATGACCTTAATGAAAGATGTCTGAGACTTTATGTAAAGTCTTACATTTTTGCAAGTTCTCTCAGCTCAAGCAAATCCTGGAATACAATTCAAGTAACACTGTACTTCTCAGTGCAGTTCTCAAACAAGAGAAATATGCATGTTTGCCACTAGGGGGCACTGCAAGGGAAAGGCTCCAGTTTAGTTTGCTTGTGGGCTCCATCTTGTACCTTCTAAAGTTGGGTGATTTTTGGGATACAGTAGATGATTTTCTGGCCTTGACAGGCAAGAGGGTGAATTTGACAAATTAGTTTATCTTTTTAAACTCCTAAATGATTCCTATTAATGTTCTCCAATATTGCAGCATAATGTTTACCTATTGTCTTGTTAGTAATTTTTTTTTCTTTTCCTTCTCTCACTAAAATGGTGGGGCTAACATCTAGAGTTTGGAAACATTTCCACAGTTCACTTTCTGCTGAGACAAAGCTTAAATTTGCAAATATTGTGAGAAAAAATTTATTTTCCAAATGCTACAAGGATGACAAAACACATCCTGGCATGCCAAAGGTGCCCTAAAAACATACAAAATATTTAAAGCGGAGTTCCACCCAACTTTAGTACTTGGTCTTAAACGAAAGACCACCATTCCACCCCTTGTTTTTGGATATCCAATTTTTTTCCCCTTACCTTAGTAGTAAAAAGGTGAACTTCCGTCCCAGCCTCGCCATGGCGAGGTACCTCATTTCCTCTTCTGATTTTGCCCCTTCTCCCAGAAGACAACAGGGCCATTCAGAAAACGCTGCACGACTCTCGCATATGCAATGGGAAACTGGCTGTGAAGCCTGAAGGTTCCACTGCCGGTTTTCCTTAGTTACAATAGTGGTGCCTGCACCCGATCTGATGGACGAATCGGCCCCTGTGGGCCGACATTGTGGGCTTCCTGAACAGGTTAGTGTCCCTATTAAAAGTCAGCAGCTACAATGTTTGTAGCTGCTGACTTTTTAAAAAAAACTTTTTTGAGGGTGGGACTCCGCTTTAAATGATTATGACCATAATTAAAGTGCAAGTAGCTTTTCCCTCTTTATTCCAGAAACACTGCTTCTGTATCATCACAGAGTGTTTCTTCACCAGCAGCATCTTCAAGTAAGGAAGTGTTACAAACCACGCCCTCCCAAAAATACATAATATCTTAATTTATAGATAAAATGACACCTGAAAATCAGAAGAACATTCTTTTAGAGTAATATATGTTTCTGGATCAGCATTGTCAATAACTGAAAATGCATATTGGCAGGAAGCTTTTACATTATTACGAAGGAAAGGGGGGTGATTACCTATTCTCATGTATAGTTGATGCAGTCCTTGTTCCATTTCTAAAAAAAAAAAAAAAAAAAATAGAAAGCAAGTTTAGTTTATTTACTGAATAAGCTGTACTTTTATTTCAAGCATAATGCAATTATATACACTAGATTTCAACCTTCACAGTGTAACAAAATGACTTTCAATTTGTAAAACTACTCCACGTTGAAATTTTTTTTTCAATTTTTCCAAAAACAGGGGAAAAACTTTTTTTTGCTTCAGAATTTCTGGAAAAGTTATCTCTAGACATTACCATGTTTTTGTGTATGCTGTGCTCATTTATATTACAGAAATTGGACCTAGATTCAAAGTGTATAAAAGTATAACATATTGTACATGATTCTGTTTGGTTGTAGGCTGCAGCTCTTATCCACATCTATCTGGATGGAACGGTGTTGATTAGTCATGGTGGGGTAGAGATGGGACAGGGAGTCCACACAAAGATCATGCAGGTATATTTTCATAATTAGTTGTTGATTGATACTGCCTGTGTCAGCAAGCTGAAATGCTGAATCACCTGTACTTCTCTTTTGGCATAACTTCTTTTTTTCAGAGATTTCATAGTCAGGGTTGTTTTGCAGAAATGGGTCTTGTAATTTACATCAACAACATCAAGAAAGGTGTTCCATGCAATCATTCTTGGAGTTTGTTTCTCTTTTTATTCAGCTGTCCTTCAGGTAAAAGTGACCTGGATGACCGATCGTTTTTGAAGCCAGCATAAGATGCCCCACCATTCATGGTTCCTGGGCACTACAAGAAAATCTTCAGATTAGTGAGCAGGAAATTAGAGGAACATCCATTCTTCCCTCCATTCTGCACAGAATGAACCTGGGCAGTTTTGTGGTCTAGCTCTCAAACCCTGGTACCTTTGGCTGGTAAAACAGCAGATCAGGAAATGCTGTTGTTCTTGATTTGCATGGGCAGCGTAAGGGGGAGGCCCCAGAGGTCTAATAGATAGGTCTGCATAGAGAGTACCTATAAACTGGTCCAAAGATATCACATAGGGAGCTTGTTGGCCCCTGTGTAATAGCAATAAAGTTACAGTGGTGGTAAAGACAAACAGTTTTTTACCTAAATGCATTCTCTGATCTCTTAGCTAGAGAACAGCAGTGCTGCACTCCCTCGTTAGAGGACACTTTGAGAGCAGCGGGAGCCATAGGCTCCTGCTGCTGTCAATCAAATCCTGTGAGGTGGGACCTGGAGGCAGGGCCAAACCATGCTGTGTGTGTCAGTGGATGTACACAGCCCGACTTGGGATTGAGCCTGCATGTCTGCCAAGTGCTTGCTACGGGGGCAGACACAGAAGAGGAGGAGCGGACAGCGCCTGAGGGAGAACCCAGAAGAGGAGGTTCAGGGCTGCTCTATGCAATAACATAGCACAGAGCATACAAGTATAACATGTTTATTATTTTAATTAAAACAAACTTTGACTTTAGAATCATTTTAAGTAAATAAAAAAATATATAAATAAATAAAAGCTGTTTATAAGATTGAAACTAAAGTATAATAAAATACATTTTAAAAAGATGAGAATCAGAAGCAAATTAAAAACCCAAATGGGGCTCACATGTTAAGGCTTGAAGTATATCCAGTGTCTCGTTAATTAACACAATCTTACATTTTATGTTTTACAAAAAAAAAGGAAAGTATACTGTGTTTTTGTGCACTAAAATTAGTTTTAGTTTATTTTTTGCTGAAAATATTTTTTTTTTTTTTTTTTACAAATATTGTTCTAAAATTTTTAGCTACCATTTCATTTTTATTCAACAGGTCCTCTGATTTCACAAACAATCTTATTGTTTGCGTTTACTAATCTTTCACTTATTTTTTTGTTATGCTATATTAGGGACAGAATTGTTTTCCCTTCACGGCTGGCATAGTTCATTATCTGCTTTGAAAATGACTGTGACAGTTCTGAGGTTAAATGTCATCACTAAATAAGTGCTTGCAGTTCTAGCACAATGAGAAAAGATGCAGTCAGTCAATATCTGGCCACAACTTCATGTATTACTAAAGCTAGTCGATAGTTTGTTGATGTTTGGCCACAATTAATTTTTTTTCCACAATAGGATTATGTCTACAATTTCATGCATCACCAAGGCTTTAGCATGTGTGTAAAAAAATAAAAAAATAAAAATTGGTCTGGTAGCAAAAGGGTTAAAAAAACAATTCCAGACTTTGCATAAAGTCAGTCAGTGAATTGCTAATGTTTTCAAGAAACAGTCAGATAAAGTCCACTTTAATTTGAGCTTTGTAAAATGTGATGCAGTCAGATTAGTCAAATTCATCAGATGTCTCACTAAGTATAGCATCCTTTTGCCCTCTAACTTTTTCATGTACGGTATAATCTTCTTTGTCTTTAGGGTACATAGGAGTGAAATCAGGAAGGTGGTGAGGCATAAGCCGTTGGGATCTGTCCTGCATTTTTTCAGGCTTCAGTCTTATGCCCTGTACACACGGTCAGATTTTCCGACAGAAAATGTGCGATCGGAGCTTGTTGTCAGAAATTCCGACCGTGTGTGGAGTCCATCGGACTTTTTCCATCGGAATTTACGACACACAAAGTTTAAGAGCAGGCTATAAAATTTTCCGACGACAAAATCCGTTCGCGTAAATTCCGACCATGTGTGGCCAATTCCGACGCACAAAGTGCCACGCTTGCTCAGAATAAATCCCAAGACGGAACTGCTCAGTCTGTTTAAATTAGCGTTCGTAATGGATATAGCACTTTCGTCACGCTGCAATGTTTTAAATTGTTTAATGCAGCGCACTCTCTTCTTCTTTATAATGCTAGAAGAATGAAGTTGTTTTGCTGCTCATATTCACACAGACTTCTCACAAACTTCTTTCTTTATTATTTATCGTGATTTAATGAATATAATAGTTTTATTTGTCACATCTCCTGAATTTTGTTTTTTTCTGTTTTTAGATTTTGTATTTTTTGTTTTAGTTGTTTAAATCCTGATCTCCTGTTATTTTTTTTACTATTTTTTTTTTAAACTCCAGAATAGTTTTAGGTGTGTTTTGTGTGTCAAGTTACCACAACACCATTATTATCTTGTATTATTTAATCTCAAGGAGATTGTTTGATGTTGGTGTCTCTTGTTAATTTCACATTGTATTTTTGAAATGTACCTGCCTCCTCACAAACAAACTGTCCTTTTTGAAGGAAAACACATAGGTGAGTATAATTGAAAAAAAAAATACCTTTATTAAGGGGTCATAACCAAAGAAAGAGGGAAGGCAACGCTGGAGAAACTGCTGAAATTGGCGAAGCCTTTGTCCCCCAGGGCACACATCAACTATTTTAATGCAAAATTGGTGGCCTGAGGAGTCCATATATAAGGGAGTACAATCTGGTCCAGAAGTCCAAGAGATCATGAACAGCAGCAGATGACATACATGTCCCCAGGCTGTTTTCATACAAGAGCCTGCATCTTTTGTCAGACCAGACTAAACCCAGGCCATCACTCTCTGGTCTTCCTTAGATGCTTCCTTTCAGGCTGTGGCTCTGGTGTTGGAGGTGTGGCAGAAAGAGGAGGAGGACCTGGAGGAGGAGGAGGACCATGGTTGAACTCACAAACATGGCTTTGGCTTTTGAGATGGCCCCTTATTTAGGGCTTGTAAGCTGGGCTTGTAAGATGAGATACTCACATATTAGGGGTTGGCCCTCCTCCATTTACAGCATTTTGCAGGCTGTAATATAGGCAAAGTCCTCTTGAACATTGTGGGTGGTTCTGAGGGCCGCAGTAGCCTTTATAAATAGGCCAATTGCTGCCTCCATCACATTACTCCTCTTCCTGTCACTTTTTGGTTGAAGGCGGAGGGGAGGGACCTGGGTATCGGGCAGGCTACTGGGCCCAGCCACCTCCTGGCTGCCACTTACCCCCGCCACCCCCTGGCTGAGACTTTCCTGTGTGTGAAAAAGGGACATCGTTTTAGTTTTTGGTTCATCAATCACACACAATTTTCATCTCATGACTGTTGCAAATTGAATGTTAATAAATAGAAAAGACTATCATTCTGAGCCCAGCATTTTTCATTCTTGTCCCAATCATTTGTGGCCACTACTGTCTATTGATATGTAAAACACTTTGTGAAATCAGAAATTAATAATCCAAACTAACATATATTTAACATCATTAATTTGACAAACAGAAATATTTTGAAGAATGCTATACCTGGCTCAAGCTGGGCTCCTCCACATGTTGCTGCCTGGAAGGCCTAGGTTGGACATCATAAGCCTCAGCTGGGGGGGAAGGAAGTGTGGAAGGAAGAGTGGAGAGTGCTGGCCTGGGTTCTCTCTGGTCTGCCAGAAAATGCAGTCTGTCATAGTACCACAGCCTGGGTACATAAATGTCATCTGCAGCTCATGATCTCTGGAAATCCTGGACCTTCTTGCGCTCCCTTAGATAAGTGCTCCTCATGCTCATGCTATTAGGGCCTTCAAATAGGGGATGTCTGCCGTAGGGAACACCAGCTTCACAAATTCCAGCAATTGATCCAACGCTGCCTTCCTCTTTGGTTTTTTGTTATAATGTGGGTGGTTTACCTGCCACAGACAGGGCAGCTCCCTGAACATATCAAGGAATATTGGCATAAAGTCATGATCATTGACTAGATCCATTTTCTCTGCAAGACACAACACAAGACAAACCCTAATGTCAGGCTAAAGTCTCCTAATCTTGGCCCAATATAGGCCTCAATCTATAAGCAGTATAGGCCCAAGTTAAAATGGTACCTTCGTTATCACAATCGGCGCTTCCGATACTCCTTCCTCCGCTCACAGATCGTACGTACGACGCACGTGTGTTACGCTTTATATACACTGCGCATGCGTGAAACTCCGCCCGCCCCTGACGTTCTTTCTAGTCTATTCCCCACCCCGTCTCGTTCGGCGCAGTGGGGAAGAGCACATGGCGGAGACAGAGCAGGTGCATGATAATAGCAGCAACGAGGAGGGGGAGGAAAGCCTGGAGCCAGAAACGTCACGATCCCAGAGAAGATTTAAGGCATCAAATATGTCCTTTGTTGAGATGGTGGAGATGGTGGACATATTGAAGAGGGCCGACTATGAAAGGAAGTATGGACTTTACCCAAACCCAAATGTCAGAAAGGCCACGATCATGGCGAAAGTTGTGAAGAGTCTGCACAGGAATTTTGGGGTACGGCGATCCAAGGATCAACTCGGGACCTGGTCGGACCTCAAATTAAGGGAGCACGATCAATATAGAAGGATCAGGAGAGTGCTGCAAAAAAGTAAGTAGTTGTCCTGTGTTCCTATGCTTTCTTTTTATTACGTTCGTGCTGCTCCATGTGCTTTTCTTTACTGTTGTACAGTTTAAAATGGTAACTTTCATGTTCATGGACACATTATTCGTTCGTAGAAAACATTGTTCGTTCGGCCACTAAAACACCATGTTTTGGCCAGATGCAGTTCAATACATTTTTTCTGGTCTACTTCTCTTATAAAATAAGTTGGTTGTCTATATGGGTTTGTAACTAGAATGAAATGCAAACTAGATTCTGTGTAAGGAGAGGACACTCAGCAGCTGTTTATACATCTGGACACAGGAGCACTAGTGTGGGACACCAGAACAAACTTTTTCTTAGGGGGTCCACGCAGGTGCTCCAGTTTATACTATAGGGGTGTCTTCATCTGTGAAGCTTGCACAAAAGCAGGTAAGTATTCAAGCTTGACAAAGGACAAAAATATTTCTTCATCTTGGCACTCTGCCAAAAGAGGCAATTGTACCCTACTTCCAAGCAATGTTTCATATTCCTATTTCTGGCCACAAATATCTGTGTGCTAAGTATGCCTATTTTTTTTTCACATAAGAGAGAAAAGACTCGGAGGAACAGAACATCTTAGAAGGAGACCAGGGACCCCCCACCTCAGAAAGAAGGGGAAATCCCCCAAACCCAACCAGAGGAGGAAGAGGGAGACGTTGTAGAAATTGTCACCACAACAGGTGAGTGTCTGCGACCACAGCATCAGGTAAGAGATGGATGCCTGCATATTTATAATACATGGTGTTTTTTTGTTTTTTTTTGTTTTAGGTTATCGTGATGTTGTGGAAGAGGAATGTCATTTCACAAGTTAAAGTGCCCAGATCCTCATAGGGGAGATCATGGGGTGTAATAGGGATTTAGAAACCCTAAAGAAAAATTTCAGTGATGTTCGAAACAAAGTGAAGAACATCACTGATGTTTTAGGGAGAATATAAAACACAGAGAAATCCCTAACTTATTGCAGAATTATTTTTGTTTTTATGACTAATTTTTGACATATTATAGAAAAGCCAAATTTTGAAGATGCACACAGTGTGTCAACATGTGCTATCTGCCATCAAGGGAGATCAATGTACGCGCTTCGTGGGTGCAACCCCTTCCTCAATAATAAAGTAGCTGAGAGGAAGGGGTTGCACCCCCAAAACACATCCCTTGATCCCCCATGATGGCAGCTAGCACATGTTGACATTAGACAATTTGTGTGCATCTTCAAAATTTGGCTTTTCCAGGGGTGACATCACCCCATCTGCTGAACGCATTATCAAACACAGTTTGTACATACTCATGTCTGATATTGCCTTCACTTTCTATAAGTTGAACTTTGTAAGTTCCAGAGTTTTGTTTTTTTTTTATGGTTTTAAACATGCCTGTTTTGCCTTAAAAGGCAATTTCTACTTATTAATGTGACCTAAAAAAATGTTATACAACAAACATGTTGGTTTGTTAAAAAATGTGATTGTGCTTTGATTAAAAAGATTGATAATCAACAATGTGTGGCTTCTTCTTTCAATGCTCAAAAGCAGTTTTTGGAGTAAAGTTGTTGTTTTCAGTGGCAATGGGGGTTATTTACTAAAGGTAAATCCATTTGAGAAATTACTGCTACTACATGTCTTCAGTTTGATAGATCATATTAGCAGCGTATGAAGCTTTTGCATGCCTGCAGTTTGTCTGATTATTTTAGCAACATATGAACTTTTGTTCATCTATGTTTAAATTATATCAAGCGCTGTTAATACTATCTTTTTTAAGAGAGTATGTTTTGCTTTGATTTAATAAAAGATAACCGAGGAGACAGCTAAAAGAAAGCCAAGCAGTAAATCAAAGCAAATATTTGTTCAGTTTCAAATATATTTTTATTTAAAAAATGTCACAGACATTGTCTGGCATATCGATGGCCCCCCTACCCGCAAAGTATTTCATGTATCTTACACGAACCTCGCGGGCACTCTGGGGGGGCAAGCTAGGACGGCCAGTTTCAAGCGCCGTCAGGGTTGGTTCATTAATATTAATTCCGGCCTCAGGCCCAACTGAGCCAGCATAGTTCAAAGAATTTCTCCTTTAAAAAGTTGTGGAGAACACAGCAAGACAGGATGATGTGATTGAGTTTATATTCCGCTATGTTTATCGATGTAAGAAATAGGCAGAACCGGCTGGCCATTATTCCAAACGTGTTCTCCACCACTCTTATGGCTCTGGCCAGCCGGTAATTAAAACCCTCTGGTCCGGGGTGAGGGTCCCCATAGGGAATGCCGCATAAGATGGTCCCCCAGCACAAACGCTTCATCTGCAACAAAGACGAATAGGAGTCACCACCGCCAACATCACAATACTATTGAACCCCTTGTAATTATAATAGTATGACCCCGAGTTGGGGGGTGGGACTATGTGGATGTGTTTCCCATCAATTGCCCCTACACAGTTGGGAAAGTCCCACCGCCGGGCAAAGTGGGAGGCCACAGTCTGCCATTCCTGTGGGTTGGAAGGAAACTGTGGAGTCAAACAAGAATAGAAAAATTAGTCATTTTGCATAAACATTGAAAGCAGATTAGACACAAACATTCTTGGCCAACATCAGTATAACATTTATTTTAGGGAGTATTTAAAGACAACAGTATAAGGTCCACCTATGAGATACCTCACCCCCTCTGATGGCCCATTGTTAAAATTTTAGGGGGGGAGAGATGTTTTGGACAGGTAACCCTCTCCACTTCATTGAGAGATGAATGCCTAAATAATGTGTATTACTTTGGCCAGCCCCTGCTTACTTACACTATTGGCAGCCCACTGGACAGGTAAGAAGTGTCATAATACAAAGATATAAATACACACTGTACACATTTTATCACATTTTTACATTCTGCTATTACCTATCAAGATAATAGGATACAAAAACTTTAAACAGTACCATTTGAAAGTGTTCAGGCAGGCCCTTGCACTACATGCTTTGGGGAATTCATCCATAAATCTGGCCACAAAAGAGGTGGGTATAGTGTGTATGGGTTTGGCAAAGTCAGCAGATAGAGAATTGGTATCAGCTGACTTAGCAGTTTGGGGGGAGGGTGGGTTCCAAATGATTTTGGGACCCAAAAAAAAAAGCTTCTGGCACTCTGCCTGAATCTAAAGCACAAATAACATTTTTACACATTTTAGGGGATGTTTAGGGTAAAGCACTACTATGGAGCTGACAAAATACATTGCTAAGTGACTAGACGAGGTGGATATAGGCCCAGGAGAGCATGTGGAGGAGGTAAGTGAAGGCAAACAATGCATGAAGAATGTAAAAAAGAAAAGAATTGCACTAGGTGCAAAAAAAAATGTGAAGTGAACATATATTAGTGAAAAATGACAAAAAAAAATTTTGAAAAATATCCTGCAGCTGAACACTATAACCCCAACATAAGAGCACAAAGAATAAAAATAAAAGTATAAGTGCAGCACTAGATAGGTACCACAAATAATGAAATAGTGTATAATAGTAATAAGTGTGAATGTACTAATCAAATACAATAATAACAATAAGTGCAATTATGCTAATCAAGTGCAAGTGATAATTAAACGTCCATTAGGGCAAATAAAACCATGAAAAATTGTGTAAAAAAATAGTTTGTGAGTAAAGATATCCAGATGGGAAATATCCAATAAGAGATTCTGGATTTAAACTTTTTTCCACCAGTGCTGCCCGTCACCTGAGAGTAAAAAAGTGGAGGCTTACCAGAAAGCCTGCGACCGCAATTATTCAGGGGGGTCAAAACAGGCTTAGTAGATCAATCAGGAAACACAGGAACACTGTTAGGATCTCTTTGGCTTCCCTCCAAGATAGCCGGTCAGCATGAATGAAAAGCACCTAAACGGCGCATTCCCAGGAGACCATCCCTATATCACAAACGTTTCCATAGGTCCGGCATAAGAAGGGAGAAAAAAGGAGACTCCAATGGTGTAGAACTTCTTCAATAGTTTATTTAAAATATTCATCACAAAAACGATCCTTGCAAGGACATAGGATAAAACAGCTCTGCTAGTATCGAAAAACAAGACGCGCATGCGCAATGCGTGGTAATATTTTTATTTTTACTTTTAAAGTATATGTAATAGACATGTGCAATTAGTTTAGTTGCGAATTCATTTTTTAACTAATTTTGACAAATTAGTTATTTCTGAAATTTCGAATTTCCGAATTTCAAATTTCCGAATTTTCAAATTTCGAAAATTCGAAAATTTGAAAATCTGAAAATTCAAAAAAGTGAAAATTCGAAAATCTGAAATAATAACTAATTAACAAAAAATATTAAATTATAGGTATTGGAATTTCCTTTCAAATTTGGCTGTTAGTGAACATAACGAGTACGAATTAATCCGAAGTTACAAATTATCTGAAATAACGAATGCCGTATCTAGACGAATGGAATGCAATGATCTAATAGTAATAAATACCAATAATAATAATAAACCCTTTCATTATTATTATCTATTATTATATTTGTTCCATTCCATTTGTTTATATGCGGCATTCGTTATTTCGGATAATTCGTAACTTCAGATATATTTGTATTCGTTACGTTCACAAACAGCCAAATTTGAAAGGAAATTCCAATACCTATAATGTAATAGTTAGACAACAAGAGAGATCCCCTAATGGTGGACTTTTAAGGCACATAAGAAAATATAAAAATATATCTAATACAAATATAATTTATTGAGTTGAAACAATAAAAACACAGCAGTAGTGTAACAATTATTATTCGGAATGCAAATTAGGCATTTTTACATCGATGCATATACAATGTTAAAAAAGTACTCTTGCACCCAACGCGTTTCGGAGTATGTGTACTTCCTTCTTCAAGGGTGGATGTGAGCTAGAGACATTTCTATTGTTAATAATGTATTGCTGACTTGGCATTCCATATAGCTCTAATTAAAAACAACAGCAAATTAGTTATTTCTGAAATTTCGAATTTCCGAATTTCAAATTTCCGAATTTTCAAATTTCGAAAATTCGAAAATTTGAAAATCTGAAAATTCAAAAAAGTGAAAATTCGAAAATCTGAAATAATAACTAATTAACAAAAAATATTAAATTATAGGTATTGGAATTTCCTTTCAAATTTGGCTGTTAGTGAACATAACGAGTACGAATTAATCCGAAGTTACAAATTATCTGAAATAACGAATGCCGTATCTAGACGAATGGAATGTAACGATCTAATAGTAATAAATACCAATAATAATAATAAAACCCTTTCATTATTATTATCTATTATTATATTTGTTCCATTCCATCTGTTTATATGCGGCATTCGTTATTTCGGATAATTCGTAACTTCAGATATATTTGTATTCGTTACGTTCACAAACAGCCAAATTTGAAAGGAAATTCCAATACCTATAATGTAATAGTTAGACAACAAGAGAGATCCCCTAATGGTGGACTTTTAAGGCACATAAGAAAATATATAAATATATATAATACAAATATAATTTATTGGGTTGAAACAATAAAAACACAGCAGTAGTGTAACAATTATTATTCGGAATGCAAATTAGGCATTTTTACATCGATGCATATACAATGTTAAAAAAGTACTCTTGCACCCAACGCGTTTCGGAGTATGTGTACTTCCTTCTTCAAGGGTGGATGTGAGCTAGAGACATTTCTATTGTTAATAATGTATTGCTGACTTGGCATTCCATATAGCTCTAATTAAAAACAACAGCAATGACACGGTCTGTCTACCAGATAGGTTCTTGATTCCAAAGGGAGACAATAATTTGACTATTTTGAAAGATTATTTTATATCCATACCCAGATGAAAGTAGGACTTCATTCACAGAAGTATATATATGTTTTTTTGTCTAATGATAGTGGAGGAAAGGGAGAGAAGGAACCCTCCCTTGGCCTTCCAAAGGGAGAAAGGCCAGTAGGGGGCATATTAACAGGGTATGTATTTTGAGGCTCCACTGAGGCCGAGCGGCAAGTTCTAGAAGTTGTTTAGTAGCTCAGCGAATGGCGTTACTGGTATGTAGTTGGTAACTACACAATTCAGGAGTAGAAAAATCTCTGGCTGTTCAGACCGGTGTCATCCCGCAATGTGCGTGGATGTGGACTGATTTTCTTTCTTTTTTAGAATTTTTGGATTATAGAATTTTTGAATTTTGGAATTCAAAAATTCGAAATTCGAAAATTCGAATTTTCCAATTTCTGAAAAAAAAACGAAAAAACGAATTAAACGAAAACGAACAAATTTTTTGTCAGTGCACATGTCTAATATGTAACCTCAATCACTAATGTCTCATATAAGCAATAACATGTTAAAGCAACACTTCACTCCCTCAATCAAAATTGACTAGTTTTAATCCTTATGTTCCTACCATTAATAAAAAGATAGGAAAGTATATCATATTTACATGTTTTAAACTTTTTAAAATGTCTTTGGTTACTTCCTGGTTCCCAGGCCTAGGCAAATTATGTCATACATCCAAGGAGTCTTCAGGAGGGGAGGAGGAGTTTTCTTCGCTAAACACATCCTAAGCACATAGGGAAGCATCAAAGGTGTTTATAATTTTATTACAGAGTGCAAAAGTTAGGAGTGTAACAAAGTATAGAATGCAGCTCTCAAGAATATGTAGTGTACAGCACAATGTAGAAAGTACAGTGGTCATACAGTACATTTGTTACAAAAAGCAAGGTACACAGAATGCATCAATCAGGAGTATAGAATATAAACACCATCTGCCGAGGTGAGAAGAATGTAATGTACAGCTCAAAATAGAGTATGGTGGTCAGATGTGTTTAACAAGCGTTGGTGGTAATAACACCATATATTGGGGCCCCTATTATTGCTTTTTGTTTTTTCCAGTTGGCAGAAGACTGACCCTAAAATTGGTGTCAGTGGAAGGAAGACTTCCTCATACATTGGCGTTAATGAGAGAAAATTTACTTCTCAGGTGGTAATAGTTTTACATGCAGTGCCTTAAAAAAGTATTCACACCCCTTGAAATTTTCCACATTTGCCATGTTACAACCAAAAACGTAAATTTATTTTATTGGGATGAAAGGAACAAAGTTAAGGGGACTTTTACGGTGCCAACAAAACTTATAAGAAAATTTAGAGTTAAAAAATTAATTTTTATTTGTACAAAAAGAGTTTAAAACAGATTTGTTTACAAAGAACATAAAGATTTTCACAGTTAACAATAGCAAGGTGGTTATAAAATATGAAGGTTTGAACCAAAAAGAAGAAAATTGCACACTAGCCCAACATGTTTCACTGATTGCTTCTTCGGGGGATGTGCAATTGAAAGAAAGGTTGGTATTACAAACTAGACAATGCAAAGAGAGAAAGGTATTAGAACAAGTATCATTGTTGTTAAATTTAATGACATAGACTGATATATTATAAATGAGCAGAATCTCCACTACAAGACGCATTGACGTAGTCACTCACCCCACACAAAATCGCCACCAGAGCAAACGAATGCCAGATCAGAGATTCCCTCTCAAATACCCCCAAAGCAAAGGAGATGGACAAAGTTGTGGTCATAGAGGGCAGAAGGGTCAGACTGCGAAACAAAATATATTTAAAATATTAGAGGATGATATAAGGAATAAATGATTTTAGCCAAAAAAGAGGGACACATGTCTCCTATAGTGTTACTTACTTTAGAGGATATATTGATTTGTATTGGAGTGAATGAAAATAAAAGCGATTTTGAAGCAGCTATAAGCTACCTATACATTGTTAGGTGCTAGAGATGATGCTATAAACAAAAAAGAAAAATAAATTAAAACCTAGTTTTTAAGAGGTAGGAGTTATAGTAAAAGTGATATACAGGATGTGTGAGTGAATTGTTGACAATGAGTATACAAAAAAGGCAGACCATTAATTTGGAGGTTTAATGCTAGGGACTATGTCTCCAAAGCAACCAAGGCATAAGGAAAAAAAGACGCTTCAAATTAAAAAGCTCGGGCTGGTTAAATTGCTGCATATATTTTAAGAAAACTTGGAAAGAAAAGTTCATAGTAAATGATCAATAAAGAGATGGATGAGTGTAGCCAGCAGTTTGGAAGCATACCTGCAATGTAGACACCGCTCGATGGAGTCTAATCCTCCGGCTCTGGCTGAATGAGACAGCCAGACAAGCCGGTCTATATCTACCCTTCATCGAGCCGGCGTCTGACGTCACCGGCTCGATGCAGACGAGACAAACGCCAGCGCATGCGCAAAGTGCCAAGGAGATCCCTGTGAACTATGATACCCAAAGAGTTTGTTCTTTGTATTTTATTGGGATTTTATGTGATAGACCAACACAAAGTGGCACATAATTGTGAAGTGAAAGGAAAATGATAAATGGTTTTCAAAATGTTTTACAAATAAATATATGGAAAGTGTAGCATGCATTTGTATTCAGGCCCCCCCGTGTCAATACTCTGTAGAATCATCTTTCACTGCAATTACAGCTTCAAGTCTTTTTGGGGATGTCTCTACCAGCTTTGCACATCTAGAGTGACATTTTTGCCCATTCTTCTTTGCAAAATAGCTCAAGCTCTGTCAGATTGGATGGAGAGCGTCTGTAAAATACATTTATGTTTTTGCTTGTAACATGACAAAATCTGGAAAATTTAATGGCGTATTAATACTTTTTTAAGGCATTGTAATGTAATTTGGTCAGATTTGTCTCTTTCTTGACATTTTTGTATGCTTATTTCCCCTTCAGTTATTACAAGATATTATTTTAATGGTTTGATTTACCACAGTATACTCGACTTTCGTGTTTATGGTTTTAGTCCCACTGATATATTCTGTACTATTGAATTATTGAGCCTGTGAGGTGACTTGTATTCAGCTTTGTTTACTCCTAGTCTAAATGTATCATGAAGCACTATTATTGTACTCTTTCTACCTTTTTGAAAATTTATAAAAACGCGTGAAAAAGAAAAATCTCCTCTAAAATTATAAGATGACTGCTCCTTACATTAGTGTCATTGTGAGTGGGAATGCCCCAGCAATTGGTGTTGGGTAACTAACTACTAAGAGATGAGAAGAGATACTGTGTGCCAAATGCTTTTGCCTTTGCCAAGTGATGTCAGTGCTACAACTATGCAGGACCTCAAGTAACTGGTTAGTCTGAACGTACCTGCAGCAAGTTAAACTTTATTGATCCACAGTGTCAAGCAAGTTAACAAGGGCATCTATGATATCCTACAAATTATTTCTTAATATACAAAGTTGATCATGCAAAGAAGAAGCTCTCACTTCTGTACCCCTCCAAAAAAGATAGAAAAAAAACTGGGAATGGGCCAAAATCTAAAATATCAGTTTTAGGTGGTCTGTACTTTGAACATATCACTTTGTCTCACTTCACGTTATGAGTCATGAAGTGAGCAACACTGAAACCAGTACATACATTTATTTTACATACAGGCAGAATAAGCTTTCATGTAGAAAAATACAATGATTTTGTCACGCCCCATGTCTTCCAGATTGCAAGCAGAGAATTGGAGATTCCTGTTTCAGAAGTGCATGTTTGTGAGACCAGCACAGATTCTGTTCCCAACACATTGGTATCTGGTGGCTCTCTAGGGACTGACGTCAATGGAATGGCAGTGAAGGTACACATTTTCATTGATAACTTACAGTAATATGACACATTCATTTACTTTTGCATAATTGGATATTTCATGTTGTAATAACATTATAACACTAACAGATTCCTCCACCCACACAAATGAAGTGGATGGAGGCTTGGACATTGTATTCTGACAGTAGATTTTACTGCATGTCCCTTTGACAGAAGTCAATCAAATGATTGACTTCTCTTGAATGGGGCACAAACACACTGATTGGAATTTGGCTGGTCCTGCTGGACAGGAGGAATTTTGATCAGTGTATGGACAGCTTTAGCGAGGCATTTGCAAAAACTTCTTAAGTAGAGTGAAGTAGACTTGCCTAAAGCAGCCCCTTGATTGTGCAATTTCTTTCCTTCCACTGCAGGTGGAAGGAAAGAAAATTGCTCTACTCCTCCATCAGCACAGTCAGTGTTGATGGGCAAATCCTTCCCACAACGCTGTTGTGTTCTGCTGGCGGGGAGACTTCCCTGTCAACAGAATACAATGGTCACTTCTGATGGCTATAGTCAGCGGCAGTGATCACATGAAAAAAATCAGACAGGCTGGTTGTGCTGAAGTTGATTGATGGATCCACCTCAGTACAATCAGCCTATCCATGGATGGATCGAATCTTGGCTATCCCTGCTGGAGCACCCAAGATTCGATCGATCTAGGGCCGGCTTAAGATGGATAAATTAACTCCAGTCTCTTAATTTTCTCAGTCTCTTCTTCTTCTTTTACAGATTGCTTGTCAAACTCTTATGAAACGCCTGGAACCCATTAAAGAGGCTAATCCCAAAGGTTCGTGGAAGGACTGGGTAAGTATTGCTATGATGTTTAGTTTTTTTCTTTTGTTAACGTTTGGAAGTGCTAAATATAGGGTTCTACTGCCTTTTAAAGTGATTGTAAAGGCAATGTTTTTATTTTTTTTAAATAACAAACATGATATACGTACCTCTTCTGTGCAATGGTTTTGCACAGAGCAGCCCCGATCTTCTTGGATCCCCTGCCAATGCTCCAGGCTCCCCCCCCCTGCCGAGTGCCCCCATAGCAAGCCGCTTGCTATAAATAAAACAATTAAAAACATGTCGTACTTTACTACTAACCAAAACATAAAATACAGTATATATGCGCAAGAATATCAAAATATATACTTTTCCCAAAAATTGAATAAATTAATATGTGATCAAGTCCATAAGTATAAAGTACATCCGTGCAACCCAAAAATATGAATAATACAAAAATATATATCTAGAACATTGCTTAAACAAAATAAGTGTCCCTTAAAAATAACTCTGTAACAAGTTTCGGACTGCCTTCTGCAAATTTATTGTGGCAAGGCGGCCTGGCTACGTGAACCGACGTACCTGTACATCGGTTCACGCCACATCAGCGTCCCGCCACATATCCACTTAGCAGGACTTAGCATTAGCAGGATCAGCCCTGACACCTGCCAGCACCTACATTTAGCCCCTCCGCCCCACCCAAACAAGTGCAGTATCAGTAGATTACTGTCACTTCCAATACACAGCACACAAAACCTCACTGTCAGCAGAGTCAGGCCTGATCACTTCTAGCACTAGCAGTTACACTTTTTGTAGCGGTTCAAACAGTCCTCGACAACCAGGTACTTTTTTACCTGTGAGTCACAATAGGTACATAAATTTAGTGGCCAAAATGTTGATTGAAAGGTACATTAGTGAAGAGGCCTACAGGATACTGAGCATGATAGATGAGAGCGATGGGGAGTCCTCACTGTCAAAATTGGGCTCATTATATGAACCTGTAGAGAGCAGTGGCACCCTGACAGATAGCTCTGACAAAAAAGTAGAGGTCCCTGCTAAGGTCAGGTGTACCCGACCCCATTCCCCTATTGCTGAGGTGCAGCAATCGCATGGTTCTCATATGCAGCAGAGTGCCAGTACTAGTGCTGCTCTAGCTTCTGGTGAACTGGTGAGCACCAGCGGCCTAGTACAATACATTTTGGTTGTAGACAAACCAGCACTGCAGTAACACTTGGTGAGGTGGCAAGTCCCATAAGTGCAGTTCAAGCTGGTGCGGTGGCTAGCACAAGTAGTGTCCCGCAGCCACCAAGAATTCAAACGCAGGCCTGTAGAGCCCATAGTGCCCTTCTTGATGTGTTTGCAAATCTTGATTGGCATGCCCACTACTTCTGCAGTGCCCGTACTTCCCCCATTCATCGGCCAACCCGTAATTCAGGTGGAAACAGCTAATTTATCTCCCCTTGGTTTTTATGAGCTGTTTTTTTTATGAAGGATCTGAAGAGATCTGTGCACTAAGCAATTTATATGCAGATCAATTTATTGCCGCAAGCCTAAATTTGACCCTTTGCCAGACAATTCATATGGAAACCTTTCTCACCTTTCTGGGCCTATAACAATAATGAGGGCAGACATAATCAACAACTAGCACCACATCCCTTGCTTTATATCAAAAGAAAAAAGGGGGAAAAAAGGTTGAGAAACAACCCTGGGACTTTAAAGGTGCTTATATTTATAAGTAAATAGGGTAGAGAATCATATATAATTTATCAATAAAAATATAATCTTTATTAATTACAATTAAAACAAATTACATAACATAGTTTTTCTTAAAAACAGTGTGTATATCTCAATATCCACATCTAGTAATGGACAGGCAGTAGGAAAAATACCACTTGATTAAATACCACTCAACATGTTTCGCTTATTTGGAGCTTCCTCAGGAGTGTTGGCATAAATTGTGGTATACTATAAATAATAAAAAGAACATGGATGGGATAATTTATTATTGCATAGTAGAATTTGCATTAATACAATAAATAATAACAGTCAAGGAGATAATACGTCAATTGTGATCTTACCAGGCTGCCACAGATTGAAGGCAGATCGTATTTGATAAAAATTGCCGATAAATAACACCAGTGGTATAGACACATTAATGGCCACATAAGGATATAGAATTTGTGTATCCCTGATTGAAAAGGAAAAGGAAGTGTGAGGAATAAACTAGGATATATTACAAATTTATATTAAAAAGGGCATCCAAACTGACCATTCTATTGGTATAGAAGTTACCTTCAAATAGAATCAAAAATCTTTTGCTGGAGGTAGAACTACCTCACTGCATATTTAGAAGGCAATAGTGAGTTAGTATACTCTGGAGAACTCTTATAACCAAAGTGCCTTATGGCAATATTTGAGAATCAAACGAAATTGCAGTGCAGATTCTAACTTTGAAAGGGAGGCTAAGTTGCTGCGGTCGCGTTCGCAAAAACGTGGCTACAGCAACAAGTGGGAGACCTATGTTGATGTGTTTATACTGCTGATGTTATTTATCGGCAATTTTTATCAAATACAAGTTGCCTTCAATCTGTGGCAGCCTGGTAAGATCACAATTGACGTATTATCTCCTTGATTGTTATTCATTTTTGATTGATTTTTCTTCAGTTGTTTCCCGCTTATGCATGAATCATTATCCATATACATACTTATATATTTTTATATATTTTGTTATTGTATTATTGCAAATTCTACTATGTAACTATGTAATAATAAATTATCTCATCCATGTTCTTTTTATTATTTATAGTATACCACAATTTATGCCAAAACTCCTGAGGAAGCTCCAAATGAGCGAAACATGTTGAGTGGTATTTAATCAAGTGGTATTTTTCCTACTGCCTGCCCGTTACTAGATGTGGATATTGAGATATACACACTGTTTTTAAGAAAAACTATATTATGTACTTTGTTTTAATTGTAATTAATAAAGATTATATTTTTATGAATAAATTGTATATGCTTCTCTACCCTATTTACTTATAAATATAAGCACCTTAAAAGTCCCAGGGTTGTTTCTCAACCTTTTTTCCCCCTTTTTTCTTTCTGGGCCTATCCCTCGTCATGGGCATTACTAAAAAAGAGGGAGTTGCAGTTATATTGGTCCACATTTTTTATCATATGCCTGTGTTCTCTGCTGCCATGGCCAGGACTAGATACGAGCAAATCTTGCGGTTTATGCACTTTAACAACAATGAACTCTGTCGTCCTCGGGGTGACCCTGGGTATGATCAGCGCCACAAAATTCAGCCCCTTGTAACTCATGTGAACCAAAAATGTGCAGCCTTGTATATCCCCGAACAAGCTGTCTGCATAGATGAGTCCTTGATTACATTTTCTAGCTGCCTTGTTTTCAAAAAGTTTCTCCCCAGCAAGCGCGCCAGATATGGGGTCACAATGTAGAGGCTCTGTGACAGGACAACAGGCTTTACATGGACTTTCCAGATTTACGAGGAAAAAGATAGTCAGTCACATGCAGTCCCCCAACTGCCCAGACTACATAGGGAGCAGCGGGAAGATTGTTTGGGACTCGGTGTCACCCTTATTCGGAAAGGAGTACAATTTATACGTAGACAATTTTTATACAAGTGTACCACTTTTTAGACACCTTTCAATTTGGAATTGGCGCATATGGCACCATGCGATTAATCGCCGGGGCTTCCAACGGCTTGTAACTGCCCCACTTAGACTGGGAGAGAGCGCCTGCAGGTGCAATGAATGAGGTGCAATGAATTGTTTACAGTGATGTGGAAGGACAAACAGAAAGTTTTCGGTCTTCCATTCACGCAGACAGGGTAGTCCAAACTGCAACGGCGACTGATGTTGTTGATAAGCACCTCTGTGTCCACAACTACAACCTTAATATGGGAGGGGTGGACTTTAACATCCAGATGATGGGGCCGTACTTGCCTGTAAGGCCAGGCGCTGTTACAAAAAAGTGTCTGTATACTTAATCCAATTGGCTCTGTTTAACGCTTATGTACTATACAAAGCATCAGGAAAAAATGGATCCTTCCTAAAATCCCAGGAAGAGATCATCACAGCCCTTTTGTATCCAGAAGGTGCTGTGGCCCAATTTCCCAATCTGGATGCAGTGAGCCGGCTGCATGAAAGGCAATTTCCGGGTTTTCTTCCCTGGTACCCCTACCCAAAGAGCACTCCAAAGAAGATGTTGTGTCTGTCGAAAACACGGCTACAGGCGTGACTCCCACCGCTATTTTTGTCCCTCCGGTCCTGGCGAACCTGGTCTTTGCATTGGGGACTGTTTCTGTCGCTACCACACACTAGTGGATTATTAGTATAGGGTACAGCACGGCACAGTCTAGGGCACACTTTCACACAGGGTCTCTAAAGATGTTAGATGCTATTACATTTTGAGACCCTAGCCTGGAACATTCAAAGTTTTTTTACAGTTACAACAAAATTGTAAAAAAAACCCATAAAAAATAAATAAATAAAAAAATCCAAAAATAGTTGTTGTTTTATTGTTCTTACTGTTTTACTGTATTACTGTATTTTATTGTTAACCATTGTTTGCTTTGCAGGTACACAATTCTGCTACAACACTGATCAGGGCCGTCTTTAAGGCAGGGCAAATAGGGCAGCTGCCCTGGGCCCTGTCATTGTTGGGGCCCAAAACAGCTGCCTCATACTTGCCAACTATTCCAGTTTAAATTCCCTCGTCCATTAAGGTTTTAGTTCTGTGCTGTGTCCTGATATCCCAGTGTGTTCTATTACTAATGCTGCCCAGCTCTGCCCTATTGTTGTGTACAGATGACTCACCTGCAGTCCCTATTACATGAAAATACTGGCATTGATATGTAAATAGTGGTGGCATTCATATGTAAACAGCTGCAAACGGCGGCATTCATATGTAAATAGAGGTGGTATTCATATGTATATCATCAGTCTAGCTGCTATTTATTGTATGTCTCAGAGCAGGTGGAGAACGAAACTGCATGGAGGAGGGGGCCCAAGAAAATTTTTGCTCAGGGTCCAATCAATATTAAAGATGGCGCTGGCACTGATTTGTTTATTTTGACAGCAACAGGGCTTGAGCTCACAATACGTAAATCAGTGACTCCAGCGCTGTAGGAGGTGATTTCACCACCGCAGTTGGCATTAATACCGAAGCATAGGGGCTAGGTTGCACAGAGGGCTGATCACCCCTATGCTTCGGCATATATTTTTTACTCTTTTTTTTTCTTGCCACAGATTACAATATAAAGTTGTTTTATTGTTAACTGTTGTTTGCTTTGCAGGTACGACATTCAGCTGCAGCACTGATTTGTTTATTTTGACAGCAACAGGGTTTGCTCTCACAATACATAAATCAGTGACTCTGGCGCTGCAGGAGGTGATTTTACCACCGTAGTTAAAAAAAGAAAAAAAAAAAGTATATGTGCTGAAGCATAGGGGCTGGGGTGGACATAGGTTGGATCTCCCCTATGCTTCAGTATATTTTTTTTTCCTCACTTTTCTTGGCAGAGATTTCTTCATCCACATTGATCGATGTGAATAGCGGTATCTGTGCATGTATGCCCATAATTAGAAGTAGGTGGATGCATGGTGGTTATCTAATGGTGAGCATACTACACACTTTTTCAATTTCACATCAATCGATGTGAATGGAGGAATCTGTTATGCCCCGTACACACGGTCGGACATTGATCGGACATTCCGACAACAAAATCCTAGGATTTTTTCCGACGGATGTTGGCTCAAACTTGTTTTGCGTACACATGGTCGCACAAAGTTATCGGAATTTCTGATCGCCAAGAATGCGGTGACGTCAACCACGTACAATGAGACTAGAAAAGGCCAGTTCAGAACCAAGCGCGGCACCCTTTGGGCTCCTTTTGCTAATCTCGTGTTAGTAAAAGTTTGGTGAGAGACGATTCACGCTTTTTCAGACTGGCTTTCAGATCGTTTTCTGTGGTTCAGTTTGTGCTTGTGGGTTTGTATCTGCTCTTCAGTGCGTGCAAGCAAGTTCTGCGTGACTTAGTCATTGTGTTCTTGTTCGTTCGTTACTGTTTTTCAGGTCGCTCTTCACAGGCCTTGCTGTTCTTCAGTGTGTTCTGTTACTTCGTTCTGAGCAGCCGACTGTTTTCTAGCCATGTTGCGTATACGTACTCCTCGTAGAGTTCGTGCTGTGTGGGGGCTTAGTGTTGGGGTCCTGACCTTGACACAGGTCCAGTCCATGAACAGGGTGGGGAGGAGTTCATGGACCAAGAATTGGTTGCTTCAGCGTGACCAGTTCTCTCATATGCCTTTGCTCCGTGAGATCCGTGAGAATAATCCTGATGATTTTCAGGAACTTTCTCAGGATGACGGACCCTGTATTTCACCGTTTGTTGGCTTCGCTGACCCCCTATATCAGCAGGCAGGATACCTGCATGAGGCAAGCCATCACTCCGGAGCAGAGGCTGGTCGCTACCCTGCGGTACTTGGAGACAGGGAGAAGCCTGCAGGACCTCAAGTTCTCAACAGGCATCTCCCCCCAGGCTCTGGGTATCATTATCCCAGAGACCTGTTCTGCCATCATCCAGGTCCTGCAGAAGGAGTATATGAAGGTACGATTTTTATCCTTTAATATCACATTTTATTGTATAGAATGTTTGATAATATATTGTATTTCTTTCCTCATTCCCTAATTACCATGATTGTAATATGCTGTGAATGTCCCCTTTGTTCTCATGCATGCTGGATTTTTATGTCATTATTTTTTTGTCCTTCATACATATTTGCCTTCACTTACCTCCCCAGCATGCTCTCCTGCCCCTATATTCACCTCATGTAGTCACTTAACAATGTATTTTATCAGCTCCATAGTAGTGCTTTACCCCAAACACCCCCTAAAATGTTTTTACATGTGATTTGTGCTTTAAATTCAGGCAAAGTGCCAGAGGCATTTTTTTGTAGTGTGCCCAAATCATTTTTATTAACCCTCCCTCCCCCCAACTGCTAAGTCAGCTGATACCAATTATCTATCTATCCTCAATCCTCTATCTGCTGACTTGGCCAAACCCATACACACTATACCCATCTCTTTAGTGGTGAGATTTATGGATGAATTCCCCAAAGCATGTAGTAGGGCCTGCCTGTATACTTGCAAATGGCACTGTTTAAAGTTTTTGTATCCTATTATTATCTTGATAGGTAATAGCAGAATGTCCAAATGTGCTCAAATGTGTACAGTGTGTATTTATATCTTTGTATTATGACACTTCTTACCTGTCCAGTGGGCTGCCAATAGTGTAACTAAGGAGGGGCTGTTCAAAGTAATACCCTGTATTTAGGCATTCATCTCTCAATGAAGTGAATAGGGTTACCTGTCCAAGATCCCCCCCCTATAATGTTAGAAATGGCCCATGAGAGGGGGGGGGGATATGATAGGTGTACCTTATACTTTGGTGTTGTAAAATTCCCCTTAATAAATGTTTTATCTGGATGTTGGCCAAGAATGTTTGTGTCTAATCTGCTTTCCATGTTTATGTGCCAAAATACAATTTTTTTTTGGTTTTCCTCAACAGTTTCCTTCCACGAAACAGGAATGGCAGACTGTGGCCTCCCACTTTGCCCAGCGGTGGGACTTTCCTAACTGCGGAGGTGCAATTGATGGGAAACACGTCCACATCGTCCCACCACCCAACTCGGGGTCGTACTATTATAATTAGAAGGGGTTCAATAGTGTTGTGATGTTGGCGGTGGTGTCGGCTAATTACGACTTCTTGTATGTGGACGTGGGGAAGAATGGCCGGATGTCCGATGGTGGAGTCATCACCCAGACGGAGTTTTACAGGTGTCTCCAGAATGGCAGCTTGGACTTGCCACCTCCAGAAGAGAATGTGGAAGGACTCCCATTTGTCTTCGTTGCGGATGAAGCCTTTGCGCTGGGGGACCATCTTATGCGGTCATTCCCGATGAGGACCCTCACCCCGGAACAGAGGGTTTTTAATTACCGGCTGGCCAGAGCCAGAAGAGTGGTGGAGAACACGTTTGGAATCATGGCCAGCCGGTTCCGCCTATTTCTGCCACCCATCCATATGGCGGAGTATAAACTTAATCATATAATCCTGGCGTGCTGTGTTCTACATAACTTTTGACGCCAACATTCTGCCAACTATGATGGCTTAGTTGGGCCTGAGGCTGGAATGATAAATGAAACAACCCTGACGGCGCTTGAAAGTGGCCGTCCTGGCTTGCCCTCCCTGAGTGCCCGTGATGTCCGGTTATGATACCTTGAGTTCTTTGCGGGTAGGGGGGCCATCAATATGCCAGACCATTTGTGAAGCCTTGATCAAATTAAATCCAAAAAAAAGATAATCTTTGGTGACATTTACTGCTTGTGTTTGTTTTAGCTGACCCTGACAGAAATGTGGGGAGTCCTGTATATGGCTTGATTGTGTAACCTTATACAAAGCACTGTTGGGTTTTATTTACTAAAGGCAAAGACACTTTGCACTACAAGTGCACTTGAAACTGCACTGAAACTGCACTTGTAGTGCAAAGAGGATTTGCCCTTAGGAAATAACCTCCATTTGCAATGAAAGCTGCAATTACATCACCACAAAAGTATTGTAGCGTTGAGACAATAATCCACACATTCTTGATTAACAAACATTTTAATACCTGCATAATCACATGTGCATTTAGAAAAGGTTTTTAAAACAAACCAACATGTTTGTTGTTGGGGTGGCATTCTCAAAAATAGAAATGTCCATTTAAGATAAAACAGGCATGTGTAAAACCAACAAGAAAGACACAAATCTTGAACTTACAAAGTTCACATTAGGTAGAACTTGAAGGCAATATCAGACATGAGTATTTAGGAACTGTGTTTGATATTGCGTTCAGATGGGGTGAAGCCACCCCAGGAAAAGCCAAATTTGGAAGATGCACACAAATTTCCCAATGTCAACATGTGCGACATGCCATCACGGGGGATCAAGGGATGTGTTTTGGGGGAGAAACCCCTTCCTCTCAGCTACTTTATTATTGAGGAAGGGGTTGCACCCCCAAAACGCATCCATTGATCTCCCGTGATGGCAGATAGCACATGTTGGCACACTGTGTGCATCTTCCAAATTTGGCTTTTCTAAAAATCGCTAAAACATTTAGAACTTTGTAGCTGACAAAAAAAAGGGATTTGGAGGGGTTTTAAACTCAGCCCAAAACATCAATGATGTTCTTATTTTTTTGAATAACATCATTGATGTTTTTCTTGAGTTTTTCCAAAGCTAAATTACACCCCATGATCTCCCCGATCAGGATCTGTGCACTTTCTGATGTGAAAGGATCTGGATCCACAACGTCACGATCACCTAAAAGAGAGAAAACAAACAAAAACAGGTATAAAATATATGTCGGCATCCATCTCTTACCTGAGCCTGTGGTCGCAGACACGCACCTGTTGTGGTGACTAATTCCACCACGTCTTCTTCCTCCTGCTCTTCTTGGGTTGGGGGTATTTCCCCTTCTTCCAGAGGTGGGGGGTCTGTGGTCTCCTCAGATGAGGGGTGTCCTCCGAGTCTTTTCTTCCCTATGTAAACCAAAAATGGTATACTTAGCACACAGATATTTGATGGCAGAACTATAAATATGAAACATTGCTTGGAAGTGGGGTACAATTGTCTATTTTGGTAGAGTTCCAAGATGTAGCATTTTCAGTGTCCTTTTGTCAAGCCTCAATACTTTACCTGTTTGGTACAAGCTTCACAGATGGAGACCCCCCCTATAGTATACACTGGAGCACCTGTGTGGCCCCCTAATAAAAATGGTGTTCTTGTGTCCCACACTAGTGCTCCAGCGTCCAGATGTGAAAACTGCTGCTGAGGGTCCTCTCCTTACACAGAATCTAGTTTGCATTTCATTCTAGTAACAAAGCCATCTACACAACCAAATTAGTTTCATACAAGTAGGGCGTTAAAAATGTGGCAAAATGCATATGGCCAAAACAATGGTGTTTTCTAGGCCGAAAGAAAAATGTTTGATACTAACGAATAATGTGCCCATGAACATGAAAGTTGCCATTTTAAAATGGACACTTTTAAGAAAAGCACATGGAGCAGCATGAACGTAATAAACAGAAAAAGAATAGGAACACAGCACAACTACTTACTTTTTTGCAGCACTCTCCGGATCTTTCTGTACTGCTCATGTTCTCGTAATTTGAGGTCCGACCACCGCTTCCTGAGCTGATCTTTCGATCGTCGTACCCCAAAATTCCGGTGCAGACTCTTGACCACTTTCGCCATGATCTTGGCCTTTCTGACATTGGGGTTGGGGTAAGGTCCATACTTCCCATCATAGTCGGCCCTCTTCAGGATGTCCACCATCTCCAACATCTCCACAAAGGACATATTTGAGGCCTTAAATCTCCTTCTGGATCGAGACGTTTCAGGCTCCGGGCTTTCCTCCTCCTCCACCTCATTCCTGTAATTAGCACGCACCTGCTGTGTATCCGCCATGTGCTCTTCCCCCACTGCGCAGAACGAAAAGGGGCGGGGAATAGACTAGAAAGAATGTCAGGGGCGGGCGGAGTTACACGCATGCGCAGTGTGTATAAAGCGTAACACGCGTGCGTATTACGTATGATCTGTGAGCGGAGGAAGGAGCATCGGAGGCGCCGATCGTGATAACGAAGGTAAGATCTAAACTTGGGCCTATACTGCTTCGAAATGGAAGTCTATATTATAACAAAATTCAGAGAGTTTGGCCTGACATTAGGGTTTGTCTTGTGTTGTGTCTTGCAGAGAAAATGGATGGGTTCAACGACCACAATTTCCTCCCCCTGTTCATAGACAAATACAGGGAGCTGCCCTGTCTGTGGCAGGTCAGACACCCCCAATACAATAATAAACAAAAGAGGCAGGCAGCGCTGGAGAAACTGCTGGAGTTGGTGAAGCCGGTGGTCCCCACAGTAACCATCCCCTATTTAAAAGCCAAAATTGGTGGCCTGAGGAGCACTTATCTAAGGGAGCTCAAGAAGGTCACGGATTCCCAGAGATCAGGAGCTGCAGCAGATGACGTTTATGTCCCCAGGCTGTGGTACTATGAGAGACTGCGATTTCTGTCAGACCACACTGAAGTCAGGGAATCCCTCTCCACTCTTCCTTCCACTCTTCCTTCCACCCCAGCTGAGGCTTCCGATGTCCAACCTGGGCCTTCCAGCCAGGAAGAAGTGGAGGAGCCCAGCTGGAGTCAGGTATAGAATTCTTCTACAGATTTCTGGTCAATAAATAAATGATGTTTATTAGATGTTATTATTGATCACTAATTGCTGATTGAAAAAAGTGTTTTACATATCAATAGACAGTAGTGGGCACTCAAAATTGGGAAAATGCTGGGCTCACAATGATAGTCTGTTATATTTGTTAAAATTCAATTTGCAACAGTGAGGAGATGAAAATTGTGTGTGATTGCTGAAAAAAATACTAAAACTATGTCCCTTTTTCATACACAGGAAGACCTCAGCCAGGAGGAGGCTGTGGAATGTGGCAGCCAGGAGGAGGCGGGGCTAAGTGTCAGCCAAGAGAAGCCTGGGACCAGTCGCAGCCTGACTGAATTGCAGGTTCTTCCCCTCCGCCTTCCATACAAAAGGGAGAGGAAGGCGACTCACATGCAGGATTCTGCACTCAGGCTAATTCAGGAGGCTTCGGCGTCCCTCCGAGCCTTACCCACTCCTGAAGAGGCCTTTGCCTGCATGGCTGCCACCAAACTGCAGGGCATGCAGGAGGGTCAACGCCTCATGTGTGAGCAACTTATTTATAAAGTCCTAACTAAGGGGGTGAGTGGCGAAATCACACCCAAGACCGACGTGATTGAGTTGGACCATCCTCATCCTCCTCCTCCTGCTGCCACAACTCCACCACCAGAGCCACCGCGTGGAAGGAAGCGTGGAAGGAAGACCAGAGAGTGATGGCCCTGGGTTCAGTCTGGTCTGACAAAAGCTGCAATCTCTCGTATGACCACAGCCTGGGGACACAGATGTCATCTGCTGCTTTCAGGATCTCTGGGACTTCTGGACCAGACTGCACTCCCTTAGATATGGACTCCTCAGGCCACCAATTTTGCTTCAAAATAGTTGATGTGTGCCCTGGGGGTCCAAGGCTTCGCCAATTTCTGCTGTTTCTCCAGCGTTGCCTCCCTCTTTGTTTAGTTGTGAGCCCTTAATAAATGTTTTTTTTTGGAAAATTATACTCTCCTATGTGTGTTTTCATTCAAAAAGGACAGTTTGTTGGTGACGATTCAGGTACATTTCTCAAATACAATGTGAAATTAACAAGGGACAACAACACCAAACAATCTCCTACAGATTAAATATAACAACATATCAATGGTGTTGTGGTAACTTGACACAAAAAACACACACAAAAATATTCTGGAGTCCAAATAAAAATCCAATAAAACAAAGATCAGCCTTGAAAAAAATACAAACCAAAAATAACTAATCTGCCTTAAAACCAAAAAAAAAAAAAACAACACCAAAATAATGTTGTCAGATGTGACAAATCAAAATATATTGAGGGAATCCCGATAAATAGTAAAGAAAGAAGTTTGTGAGAAGTCTGTGTGAATATGAGCAGCAAAACTACTTCATTCTTCTCACATTATAAGGAAGAAGAGAGTGCGCTGTATTAAACCATTTTTAACATTGCAGCGTGACGAAAGTGCTGTATCCATTGCGAACGCTAAGTTTACCAGACCGAGCTGTTCCGTGTCGGAATTTCTTCTGAGCATGCGTGGCACTTTGTGCGTCGGAAAAGGCCACACACGGTCGGAATTGACGCTATCGGATTTTGTTGTCGGAAAATTTTATAGCCTGCTCTCAAACTTTGTGTGTCGGAAAATGCGATGGAAAATGTCCGATGGAGCCCACACACGGTCGGAATGTCCGACAACACGCTCCGATCGGACATTTTCCATCGGAAAATCCGACCGTGTGTACGGGGCATTAGGTTCTCTTCTTTTCTTCAGCCCACAGGCTGAATGAAAAAAAGAACATTACAATATATGCCCAACAAGGACAAGCAACATACTGGTATGTTGCTGGACTTTGAGTGGTTATACCGGAATGATACCTGCAGGTTTAGGCATCATCTTGGTGTTGTTTGTTTCAGCCGGCAGTCGGCTTTCATGTAAAAGCAATCCTAATGGGTAATTAGCCGCTGTGGCAGTGGCAGGGAACGTTCCCCCCCCCCCCCCTCCCGCCATCCTCCATGGTTTTCTCAGGCTCTCCTGTCCCAGCCGGTGGTTTCCGCCAGCTAACTATAGAGCTGATCAGAGACCAGAACGGCTCCAATCATCTCTATGGCCTAAGAAAGCTGAAGCTACAAGCATTTTATCACTTTGGTTTCGCCGGATATAAATTGGGAAAGCATCTCATCACACTGATTTTGGTGTGGTCAGATTCTTTAAGGGCAGAGGAGAGATCTAGAGATTCCAAATATAGACCCCAAATTTTTCAAAAAAAGAGTACCTGTCACTACCTATTGCTATCATAGGGGATATTTACATTCCCTGTGATAACAATCAAAGTGGTTAAAAAATAAATACATTAAAGGGACAGTGTAAAAATAAAATTAAGAAGCAAAGTAAATAAATAAAAGAAAAAAATAAAGCACCCCTGTCCCCCTCTGTGTTCCCGGGAAAAGGGTAACGCAAGCATTGGTCTCATTTTGTATATAAACAGCAATTGCACCATGCATGTGAGGTATCACCATGAATGTCAGATCGAGGCAGTAATTCTAGCAGTAGACCTCCTCTGTAAATCTAAAGTGGTAACCCGTAAAGCTTTTAAAAACGTATGTAGTTTGTCACCGCTGCACGGGCATGCCCAATTTTAAAGCATGTTGTGATTGGTATCTATGTGCTCGGCATAAGATCATCTTTCATATTTTATCAAACATTTGGGCAATATAGTGTGTTTTTGTGCATTACAAAAAAGTGTTTTTTTTCCCACAAAATTGCATTTGGAAAATCTCTGAGCAAATACTGTGTGAAAAAAAAATTGCAACACCCACCATTTTATTCCATAAGGCCTCGGCTTTAAAAAATATATATATATATATACTGTTTGGGGGTTCAAATAAATTTTATAGCAAAAAAATATATTTTTTATGTAAACAAAAAGTGTCAAAGGGGGCTTCCAGATTCTGATAAGCCCCCTGCCCGCAGACCCCCACAACCACCGGGCCAGGGCTATGGGGATGAGGCCCTTGTCCCCATCAACATGGGGACACGGTGCTTTGGGGGGAAGCCTAAGCACCCTCCCCATGTTGAGGGCAAGCGGCCTGGTGTGGTTCATGGGGGGGGGGCACTCGCTCGTCCCCTCCTATCCTGTTTGCTAAGGGACTGGTATGGATTTTGGGAGGGGCCCCACGCCATTAAAAAAAAAAAAAATTTAAATCCATACCTTTGGGTCTGGTATGGACTGGGGGGAACCCATGCTGACTTTTTGCTCAATTTTTTTATCTATATTGCCAGGATCAGGCAATACATTACAGCCGCGAGCAATTTTACATGACATTTTTTTCCTTTAGAAATGTAATTTTGCTGCGGTGCAGTAAAACACATGAGACAGATGCGCCACTTTACAGGCAGACTAAGGGGACCCCCAGGCATAATATTTAAAGGAATATTTCATTTTCTATTGTTTCACTTTAAGCATTATTAAAATCACTGCTCCTGAAAAAACGTCCGTTTTAAAAACTTTTTTTTTGCATTGATACATGTCCCCTGGGGCAGTACCCGGGTCCCCAAACACTTTTCATGGCAATAACTTGCATATAAGCCTTTAAAATTAACACTTTTGATTTTTCACAGTGTTCGTATGTTAGCAGTGTTCGTATGTTCGCACAAATTTTTTGTCTGCTCACATGTTCTGGTGTGAACCAAACCGGGGGGGTGTTCAGCTCATCCCTAATAGTAACCAATCAGCTTCTAACTTCTGCTTGTTCAATTAAGCTTTGACAATGAGCCCTCGTTCACATAAGGGCGTTTTGACATGTAAAATTGCATGCCAAAAAATATTTTTATATCTTCTATAATACATATCCAAAAAAAAATATATAAAAAAACTAATTTATTCATTAGTTTAGGCCGATATATATTCTTCTACATATTTTTGGTAAAAAAAACACAATATGCGTATATTGATTGGTTTGCGCAAAAGTTATCACGTCAACAAACTGTGTGATAGATTTAGGGATTTTTATTAATTTTTTATTGTTTTTACTGGTAATGGTGGAGATCTGCGATTTTTAGCAGGACTGCAACATTGTGGCGGACAAATCTGACCCCAAATGACACTTTTTGGGGACCAGTGACATTATTACATTGATCAGTGCTATAAAAATGCACTGATCAATGTAAAAATGACACTGGCAGGGAAGGGGTTAACACTAGGGGGCGATCAAGGGGTTAAGTGTGTTCCCTGGGTGTGTTCTAACCTACTGGGGGATGGGCTTACTGGAACATGACAGATGTTCCCAATCACTGGGAACAGTAGATCTCTGTCATGTCACTGGGCAGAACAGGGAATCGCTTTGTTTACATAGGCAGTTCCCCGTTCTGCCTTTCCTCACCATGATCGCAAGTCGCTGGCGGACATCGCATACGCCCGCTATTTTTTCTGCACGGACCAACGTACAGATACGTTGATTCACGCAGAAGAGCCCACCTGCTGTAGTACAACTGTGTGAGCTGGTCGGCTAGTGGTTAAAATGGTTGTTAACCCACTTCTACTAGATCCTCCTATCCCCTCTGTACCATAATAATAAGTGTCCCTGTGCCTGTGTTATGTAAAAAATCTGACGGATTGTACCCATATGAGCGCGGCTCCTGGTGCTCAGCTGACAGTCGGGTCTCTTTTCTCTCGGGCTCACAGCTCTACTGGGCTGACATCAGCCAGGGAGGAGGGGAAGAGGGGAGAGAGAGAGCCGTCAGTCAGCTGAGCGCCGGGAGCCGCGCTCATATAGGTACAATCCGGCAGATTTTTTACATAACACAGGCACAGGGACAATTATTATTATGGTACAGAGGGAATTACAGGATTTAATAGCAGATATGAGAGCAGCATGAGTGGTGGTGGTGGTGGTGGTGGGGGGGTCGGGCGCTGGTACCAGCAGACAGGCAGGGAGGAGAGAGGGGAGGAGGACAGAGGAGACACCGACACAGGAGAGCAGGGCTGCGGGTGACGAAGGCACGTAAACTGACCACTGTGTCAGGGCTCAGCAGCCCTGATACAGTATATCATGGTCAGCGTACAGAGGGGAGGGCATAGCCAAGCAGGGTCAGCCAGGTTTTTTAGGTCATACGTGGGACCAAATGACACAGCACAAGCACTGTGCTGTATAACATGCTTTAAGGGAATGGGATCTGTTTTTTTTTGGGTTAACAAATGCTTTAAAGTGATTGTAAAGGTAATATAAAAAAAAATAAAAATAAAATAACAAACATATCATACTTACCTCCACTGTGTAGCTCATTTTGCACAGAGTGGCCCCGAACCTGCTCTTCTGGGTCCCCGGCGGCTCTCACGGCTCCTCCCCACATCTGATAATCCCCTTGAAGAAGCGCTTCCCCGAGGGGGTTACCTTGCGTGCTCGCTCCCGAGTCCAGCATTCGGCGTCCATAGAGGCTGAATGCAGGACTCGGCCCCGGTGCTCACATCATTGTATTTGATTGACAGCAGCGGGAGCCAATGGCTGCGCTGCTATCAATCTATCCAATCAAGAGCCGAGAACCCCGGGCAGAGGAACAGCACGTCCCAGTGGGTCAACTTCCAGGGTTCAGGTAAGTAAAATGGGGGGCTGGGGGGCTGGTCACTGACAGTTGTTTTTTCACCTTAATGCATAGGATGCATTAAGGTGAAAAAACACGAACCTTTAGAACCCCTTTTAAGTCTTTCAAAACTGTCCTCGTGGTTTTTTGGATCATTTAGAATTTGCAATAAGCAAGGGGCATTGTTTGTGGTTTATATTTTCCTGCAAACCTAGTTGAACTGATTAGCTGTTATTTCCTGTATACCTTTTCATATGTGATAATTTTCTAAAAAAAAATTGTAATTCTTTAGATGGCATTGTTACAGTCTAAATGGTAATATAGAGTAACATTTCAGTATTCTTGTTGTAATGCAGTTTCTGACCTGAGCCACCTCACGTATTGAACCAGCATTCTAATGCCCCGTACACACGGTCGGATTTTCCGATGGAAAATGTCCGATCGGAGCGTGTTGTCGGAAATTCCGACCGTGTGTGGGCTCCATCGGACATTTTCCATCGGATTTTCCGACACACAAAGTTGGAGAGCAGGAGATAAAATTTTCCGACAACAAAATCCGTTGTCGGGAATTCCGATCGTGTGTACACAAATCCGACGGACAAAGTGCCACGCATGCTCAGAATAAATAAAGAGATGAAAGCTATTGGCCACTGCCCCGTTTATAGTCCCGACGTACATGTTTTACGTCACCGCGTTTAAAACGATCGGATTTTCCGACAACTTTGTGTGACCGTGTGTATGCAAGACAAGTTTGAGCCAACATCCGTCGGAAAAAATCCATGGATTTTGTTGTCGGAATGTCCGAACAAAGTCCGACCGTGTGTACGGGGCATTAGAGATCAGAAGATAAGAAAAAATATGTGGCGCTGCTTCTGCATGTTGGCAGTAAGTCTAGGTTCACATCTATGCGGCTGCGCTTGATGCGTTTTTCAGGCACGTTTTGCAGTGCATTTTGCATTTTTAAACCCATGTTTTTTATGCATTTTGCTTGCAGTTTTCATTGTATTTTGCGTTTTAAGTTTTTTTTTCCTCTTTAAACACACTGTATAAAGCTGGTTGCTAAGGAGGGGGCTGGGAAGCCAGCTGCTGTGTCCTTAACAACCAATGAATCATCAGCTGTCAGCGGGATTCCCGCTGACAGCTGAATGTAAAAAAATATGCCAGAAAAAAAAATTTGAGAAAAAAAAACGGTGTGGGGTCCCCCCCAAAATCCATAACAGCATGCAGCCCGGCAGCTCAGGAAAGAGGGGACAAATTAGCGCCCCCCCTCCTGAACCATACCAGGCCACTTGCCCTCAACATGGGGGGGGTAGGTGCTTTGGGGCAGGGGAGGGCCCCCCACCCCAAAGCACCTTGCCCGATGTTTATTGGGACAAGGGCCTCTTCCCGACAACCCTGGACTGTAGTTGTCAGGGTCTGCCGGTGCGGGCTTATTGGGATCTGGAAGCCCCCTTTAAAAAGGGGGCCCCCAGGTCTCCCCCCATGTGAATGGGTATCGGGTACCTACCTATTCACCCCAAAAAGCAGTGAAATGTTAAAAAAACAAGAGCCGGTTTTAGATAAAAAAAAGAAGCCCCGAGCTCTCTTCTCCCAGAGCCGTCTTCTTCCGGTACTGTCTTCTTCTTGTGCTGTCTTCTCCCAGTGATGTCTTCTTCCTCACTGCCAGTTGCCCACTAAAAACAAAAAAAGGCCGCTCTTCAACTGAGTTGCCCACTAAAAACAAAAAAAGGCCGCTCTTCAACTGAGGCTGTCTTCCTCCGTTGTGTTGTCACCCTCTGTCTGGCACCTCTTATATAACCATTGGGCGTGGCCATCTGATGACGTCACCCAGAGAGCCTGCCTCTTGTGACGTCACATGTCGTGCCCCGATACTTGGATACCCTATACCCATTCACATGAGGGGGGGCAGTGATCTGGGGCCCCCTTGTTAAAGGAAGCTTCCAGATTCCGATAAGGCCCCTGCCCACAGAAGTCGACAACCACAACCCAGGGAAGAGGCCCTTGTACCCATCAACATGGGGGCAAGGTGCTTTGGGGTGGGGGGTGCAGAGTCCCCTCTGCCCCAATGCACCCACCCCATGTTTAGGGCCCATGTTGAGGGCATGCGGCCTGGTATGGTTTGGGGTGGGGCCTAATTTGTCTCCTCCCTTTCCTTACCTGCCGGGCTGCATGCTCAGATAAGGGTCTGGTATGGATTTTGGGGGGACCCCACACTGTTTTCTTCTCTTCTTTTTTTGCCGGCAATTTTTTTTTTACGTTCAGCTGTCAGCAGGGGAACCCTGCTGACAGCTGATGACTCATCGGTTGTTATGGATGCGGCGGCCGGCTTCCTGGCCCACTCCCTAACAACCAGCTATATACAGTGTTTTAAACAGAAAAATAAAAACCACTAAACACATCAAAAATCTCATCACAAACACAACACTTGAGTTTCTGGTGCGATTCCATTGAAGTCTATTACACGCAAAACGCGGAAAGAGTCCTCGACCCTTTCCAAAAATGCACCGGCCGCAAAATGCATAGATGGAACCTGTACCATAGGAAACCATGTTAAATGGACTGTAGTGCATTTCTGAAAACTGCAAAATGCACTAAAAAAATGTATAGGTGTGAACCTAGGGTAAGGGCTCGTTCATAGCATATGTGCATGAAAACTGATGGGAACTGAAGGGAAAAGACACACAGATTTCGCTGGCAAAGGCATTAGTTTCACATCATTTTACATCAGTTTTCATGCATGTCAGTTTTGTGAAGAACGTGTGCAGAAAAAATGACGTCTCTCCACCATGGTGTGAACAAGGCCTAAAGCCCCGTACACACGAGCAGAATTTCCATCGGAAAAATCTTGAATGGTTTTTCCGACGGAATTCCGCTCAAGCTTGGCTTGAATACACACGGTCACACAAAAGTTCTCTGAACTTTCGACCATCAAGAACGCGGTGACATACAACACTATGACGAGCCAAGAAAATTAAGTTCAATGCTTCCGAACATGCGTCGAATTGTTTCCGAGCATGTGTAGGAATTTTGTGTGTCGGAATTGTTACAGACAAATGCATTTTCAGATAGGAACTTTTTCCGATCGAAAAATAGAGAGCCTGCTCTCAATCTTTTGCTGGCGGGAATTCCACCAGCAAAAGTCCGATGGAGCATACACACGGTCGCATTTTCCAACCAAAAGCTCTCATCGGACTTTTGCTGGCAGGATTTCCGATCGTTGTATGCGGCATTATGGTACTAGCAAAGTTCTGGATTGGCAGTAAGCCTAGGTTCACATTGCTTTAGGTTAGAAATCGTGGGTGTTCAGCTGAACTTGCACGATTTCAAACCCGCATGTCAGTCCGACTTCGGGAGCGATTTCAGAGACATAGATGTCTATTTAAATTGCCTCTGAAGTTGCCAAGAGTAGTACAGGAACTACTTTTGGGAATCTGTGCGGTGCCACAAAGTCAGACGGTGCCATTGCCGACAGTAGCCGCTGATTTGGCATGCAATTTGACATGTCAAATCGCATGCCAAATCGGCCCAATGTGAACGTGGGCTAAATCTTCAGAAACAAGCATCAAGCTGAAGTCAAAGCAGATGGCAAATAAACAAGGGAGATCCAAAAGTTAAGCCACAGTAAGTACCAGAGTGACAGCCATCCAACCACTGATCTTACAAAAGTAGTTCCTGCTCTACTTTTGGCGACTTCGGGGACGATTTCAATAGACATCTGTGCATGAACCCACACAAATGTCTCTCAAATCGCCCTCAGATTCTGACTGAAATGCCGGTTTGAAATTGTGCGAGTTCAGCTGAACTCGCACAATTTCAAACCCGCATTCAGTGTGAACCTAGGCTAAACCTCAGTGTAGCCCCAAATTCTGCATTATCAGACCTCAGATTAGCCCCACCTCCTGCACCTTATGAACTCAGATCAGCCCCAGGTTCCGTCTCTTCAGACATTATATCAGCCTCAGTTTCTGCACTTACTGACCTTAGATCAACCCCAGGTGCCCTGCAACTTTAGCCCACATTCACATCGGGCCGATTTGGCATGTGATTTGATATGCCAAATCGCATGCCAGATCAGCAGCTATTGCCGGCAATGACACCATCCGATCAGTGCAACACTGACTTTGCGGCGCCGATTCCCAAAAGTAGTTCCTGAACTACTTTTAGCGACTTCGGGTGCGATGCGAATAGACATCTGTGCAGGAACCCGCACAGATGTCTGTCAAATCGCCCCACTGAAGTCGGACTGCATTGCTGGATTGAAATCGTGCAAGTTCAGCTGAACTCACACAATTTCAAACCCGCAGTCAGTGTGAGCCTGGGCTTAGACCTCAGAGTTAGAAGCTGATTGGAACCACACAGTATATGTAATGCAACTAAAATACTGTAATGAGAATAACTGTCCGTGATAAGACAATGCAACATGTACTTCCTTGCTATCATTAAAAATAAAAAAAGAAACTATAAAAAAGAACATCCTACACAGACCACATGGTTAAATAATACTACTTTATTTTCTCTGAGTAGTAATATGGAGAAGATATGAAGGTAGCAGGATAAAATTTGGGCTTTTCATTCTTTTTTTTGCTTGTACAAAAACTGATGGATGCTGGAAAAAAATTTGTATGCAAGCCTCTTATTAAATGTAGACATTAGTGATTTGTTGAGCAAAGCTGATGTAGTGTTTACTTTTTACTTTTACTAATTAGCTGCACTAGGCAACACAACATTGTATTCACAGGTACCACAAGAGTATTTTTTTTTTAAACACTCTGTTTCAATATTTTGTATATTGGAAGAAAGTTACAGTACAGAATATAAACTGCACAACTCAGTCTACAATGTTAGTACTCTGCAGCACCACTAGAGGGTACTGGGTAGAAGGCAAGCTACTGAGCTGTCTTTAGAATCTTATCTCAGTCTTAAAGGAGGAATATGTAAAAGTGCACAGACCATTCTTATAGTTGTTAAAGTACATATTCTATCATCTACATTTTATAAATGTAAAATTATTTTGAAATTTAAAAAATGTTAAATAACTTTATAATATAAAAGACTGACCAAAAGACAACATAAGCAACTATATGAAAATAGTAGCAACGTTTCTAAGTATTCCTTGTGAGAAGGGTAAAGTGTAAGAAGGTTCACATTTTGTTCACAACTCAAAATGTGCAATTTTTTTTTTTTGCAGGCACATAGCTGTAACAATAGTTTGTTAATGGCAATCCAACGCACCTTGCTAACACATCTGTGAAATTGTGCACCAAAGCACATGGTGGCAAAGTACCAGGTGCTTTAGAGTGGCATGTTTAAAAAAAAAAAGTGCATGTACTTCTTTGGTGCAAAAACAGACTAACAAAGGCTGTGTGCTTTTCAGCTAAATGACATCTGATTTTAAGTGTTGGTTTCATGCAATATCTGCCACCAGTAGATGGATATTTATTTTATGCCAGTTTAATTATAGTTTTATTTTTGTGTTTCAGGTAAAAGACGCATTTTTGCAGTCAATTAGCTTGTCGGCCACTGGATATTTTAGGTAATTATAAACTCAGGGTATTTTTAAAATCCATCTAGTAAAAGATGTGGTGACGTGATGGTTTGGTTTTGTTAACCACTGGATATGTACACAACATTTACAAAATTAATTTCTGTTTGACTTTGATGTGTCATCATGACAGCTAACCTGTAATTTCTGGTTAGGGAAAGCAGCATTCAAATAAAGCAATATCATAAAAAGATGACCTGTATCTGTTTCCTCCAAAACTGCAGTTAAGCTTCCTTTTAGCCTCCGTTCACACAGGTGCAACTTGTCATGTGATTTGACAGTTCCAAATCGCATGACAAGTCGCACCCTATTGTCAGCAATGGAACTGTTCAAATCGGTGCAAGTCCGACTTTGCGGTACCGCACCGGTTGGAAAAACGGTTCCTGCACTATTTTTTGCAAATTCAGGTGCGACTTTTATAGACATCTGTGCATGAAGTGGCACAGATGTCAGCCAAGTAGCACCTGCAATCACACTGACCTGCTACTTTGAAATCGTGCTACTTCAATTGAAGTAGCACAATTTCAGAGTAGCATCAGTGTGTACCAGGGCTTAAGGGTAGATTCTGCTCTTTTCTTTTCTCTTTCACCTGCTGACCGGGCAATAAGGAAACAGTACCAAATGTATGGCGCGGAAAGCCAAAACTTTTTACGTTAGTTTTGGATAGAGTAGGAAATGATAAAATCACTGCTAAGTTTTGTCTTTGTCCTGTCATGGAGATTTCCCTTCACTTCTTGTCCCAGTGACACAGCAGGAATATTGAGAAAATCTCCCTTTCTAGACATTTGTCTTTAGAATAGGTTTCCCTATTGCAAAATGTACTTTTACCCCCTCTGACTATTCAGCAAAGTGGTAAGCACTTCCAACAAGCAGTGTTATGCCATGTACACACGGGCGGATTTTTCGATCGGACTGGTCCAAGTCCAACAGAACAAATCCGTCGGACAATCCGACCATGTGTGGCCTTCATCGGACCTTCAGCGGACTTTTTCTGTCGAAAATCAGACCGACTTTAGGTTTGGAACATGTTTTAAATCTTTCCGACGGACTCAAGTCCAGTCAAAAAATCTGTTCATCTGTATGATAGTCCGACGGACAAAAAAGGACGCAAGGGCAGCTATTGGCTACTGGCTATGAACTTCCTTATTCTAGTCATCACGTTCATACCAATGGACTTTCAAACGGATTTAGTCTGTTCGTGTGTGGGCAAGTCCGGTCGTCCGAAAGTCTGTCGTAACTCCGTCGAAAGTCCGTCGGAAAGTCCGTCGGAAAGACCGTTGGACGTTTGAGGCTGAAGAGTCCGCCCGTGTGTAAATGGCTTTAAGGTTGTTGATTCAGATCCCAGCCACCAAACTACCTGCTTGGAGTCTACATGTTCTCCCTGTACCTGTGTCTCCAAAGACATACTAGGAGGTTAAATGGCTCCTTTCTAATTTTGCCTTAGTATACTGTAGGATTGGAAAGTGAAAAATCTGGTGCAGCTCTGCATAAAACCAATCGGCTTCCAGTCTTTATTTTGGCAAAGCTTCATTGAACAAGCTGAAGTTAACAGCTAATTGGTTGCCATGCACAGCTGTACCAGATTTTGCACTCTACAGTTTTAATAAATCAAACCAAGTATGTATGAATGAGAGTTAGATTGTAAGCTCCTTGAGGGCAGGGACTGATGTGAAAGTATAATAAATATGTAAAGTGTTGTATAAACTGACCTATAAGTACCTGTGAAAAATAATAACATTTAGGGTAATTTAATTGAATCACCCTAACACAGATAGCAATGAAAACCTTGTGTAAGTTCTAACCCTTACACATTCTATCCAAACCCATATATATATATATATATATATATATATATGTGTGTGTGTGTGTAGCACCCTCTACATAGGTAGGTGCTAGAGGTTAGGATTTTTTGGTAGTGCAGGCAAATTTAGGCAGGCCTAGCTGGAAGGCCTGTTTGTTTTGATTTGTGTGGGATGGGAGTGGCTCAGAGTTAGCGTGTGATTACTCACAGGCAGCGTCACTGAGACCTCCCTCTTCTTTCTAGAGCCTTCTGGAAGGTACTAGAAAGTGAGAATGAGAGGGAAGGTGGAGCTGGCTGGGTTGTGATAAAGAGCCGTGACCAATCCCCAACCTGGATTGGCAGGGGGCAGGCCTTCTTAAATACCCAGAGTCAGCCCAGCTGGGGTGGAGTTGTCGGGTGGAAGAACTGAGGATAGGCTGTCGGGGCCTTTAAGGTTGCTCCCCAGTCTGGGGGGGTGCTGGTTGGAGTATTCCAGAAAATCGTGGAGGCTCTGAACAGGAGGCACAGGAGGAGCAAGAGAGGACAGCAGGAGCTAGTACTGATGTGCAAGTCTTCAGGAGGGAACCACCAGTTGCAGCCAGGAGGACTGGTGAGTGACATGTGCAGTCAGGAGGACTGGAGAGGCATGCCAAAGAGGACTGAGAGGAAACATTCAGAGCTGGGTGTGGAGCCAGTAGGGAGGATTGCAATGTCACGGGCAGTGAAGTCAGGCAGCTGCATCCAGGAGGGTTGGCAGGGCCTGAAGAGGACTGATTGGGAGCAGTAGTCTACCTATAGGACAGCTAGCACAAATAGACTTTCTATTTTCTGCTACACCATTGGGGCCCACGGTCCCTGCCTACAAAGGGCAAGTTACTTGGGCCTGGCTGAGCAAGTGTCAGGCCTAAACATGTGCTAGCTGTTTCTGGGAGTTAAGAGTTGTGCAGGAGGAAGATGCAGATAGAGCAATAGTCAGAGTTGTGCAGGAGAAGTCTGGAGAAGTGTTGTGTACAGAGGGTGTACATAGTTGTCCCCATTGATTGCTATACAATCCACGAATTGATTGCTATACAATCCACCAATTGAATGCTATACAGTCCACCAATTGATTGCTATACAATTCACCAATTGACTGCTATGCAATCCACCAATTTTATTGCTATACAATCTACCAATTGTTTGTTCCAAAATTCCACTGGGCATCCCATATATTCCTTTACCCATCCAAGTTCTATTCTCTCAATAAAAACAACAAAAACAAGCATATGGACTGTTTTCTGCCTGAGAGTGACTGAGGAGTGAACGCCGGGCTAGGGCAGGGTGACAGGTGGGCCAAATCACTTAGCGGCCACTACGGGGGTACATTTGGGGACTTGTTCTGGGACCACCTGATCACGTGTGACCTGCCAGACGCTGCCCCTAGCAACCGAGGTTGAGCAAGCTGGGGAACTGTGCTTGGATCCACCATTGAGGAATTGAACCCCACTTGTGTGCTCTGCCTGCTATCCAGTACTGCAAAATAAGTGCCGTTGCCCATAGCAACCAGCAGGAGCAGTTAACAATTGCTGCTGCCCAGTTGCCCCAACCAGCGCTGGGATGGACACTTGTGCTTAGTCCTACAATTCAATGACTTTTCATGTGCTGTCACCCGTGGCAACCACGGTGGGCGATCACGCCCATGGATTACAAATATGTCCAGCGTTCTGCTAATACTGGACATGTCACACTGGATTACAAACATGCACAGAGCTCTGCAAATGCTGGACATTCTGTACTGCCTACTAACTTCAGTTCGTCTAACAAGGGGTTACCAAAGCATGCCCTGGGAGGGGTCTGCCTATTAGTTTCACAGATGCTAGCCTGTCTGGAAGCGAGGGGGCGGTGTCACGCCCTGGAGGAGACCCAGCAATCCCTGCTAGCAGTAGACACCACGAGGCAACGGAGCAAGATGGCGGAGGGTGGACGTCAACTCCCAACCCTGACTTGGTTGTCTGAACAGCAGGAGCGGGCACTGGTGGGCAGGGTGACAGGTGGGCCACATCACTTAGCAGCCCCTACGGGGGTACCATTACATATATATATATATATATATATATATATATTTAAAGCACCCCACTGAAACCCGGAGGCATGGTGTTACCCCCAGAGACAGGGTGGGCTAACATTTCACGTCAGGGGTTAATTATATATATTCTATATAGTGGGAGATGTAGACAGATGAGCACCAGTCACTTTACGGTGAAACAAAAAGGAATTTTTCGTATCCACAGTCAATGGGAGAGAGGGTGAGGTTTGCAGACACTCGGAACTACAGCAGAACTCTGGTACTCTATATATCACATCACAGGGAAAACAGCCTTTAAAGGGTTGTAAAGGCAGAAGGTTTTTTATCTTTTTGCATTAAGATAAAAAGCCTTCTGTGTGTATAAATATGAATATTCATAATCCAGACCTATGTGATCTCTCACTAATACCAGAGATAACAGCACCACCTACTGACAGACGGGAGAACTGACAGCTATGGTGGACTTGGGGGGGGATTGAACAAGACTACAGATTAGGATTGGGTGACTACAGCCATGCTGAACTAAACTTAGATACTCCTGCTCAAGGAAGGGTGGCTACACTTAGCCCTGTCCTGTGGTGTCCCTTACAATATTTAGCGTGTTTGTTGTCAGGCTGTGGCCTTTCAGCCTTGGTAAAATTATACTACTGAATTGATACACCAATGTTACAAGATCTTTATGCCTTTGTTTCTTTTTTACAGAGGATTTTCCAGAGAAATGGACTGGGACAAAGGAGAAGGGAATCCAGCCCAATACTTTGTGTTTGGAGTTGCTTGTTCTGAAGTGGAAATAGACTGTCTCACTGGAGATCATAAGGTACAACTATCACAACAAAGCAAAAATAACAGGTTTAATTTTTCCTAAGGTATAAATAAAGACAAAGTTTTTTTTTAGATTTGGATGAAGTGGTATTAGAACACCTGTCAGTTTTATTGCTGCTTGTGCCCGTTATAGAAATTCACCCTCTCTGTTTGTCTTGTTGACCTTTATTACTTATAGTAACAGAAAATCCCAAATTTTCAGTTGTCACCAGTACTGGGGTAATCTTCCAAAGGGGACACTAAATCCAGTGAGTCTGATGAAACAAAAGATTCCCTCACTTTGGAGAAGTTTTCTCTTACTTCATGTTTTGGCTATGGGGTTGGAAGTGAATGGAAATCTCTCCAAAGGGACACAGAGGGAATAAACTGACAGGTTATAACCCTCCCTTGCTTTATCCAAAATGTAAAACAAAAAGCTTTGCCTCTATTTCTACTTTAACACAACATTTTCCATACATTAAATCTGTACATGTGCAGCAGGAATATAAAACAGACACCCTCTCTTGCCTGTGTGTATGTCTGGATCTTTTCAGGTTTTGGGGGTCCTTCGGTATTCTTACAAAATTTGACTTAAATGGTATACAAAATAAATAGTTGGTTCAATACATCCTGCCTTTCTCACCCTAAAATTAGTTCTCAAAGTATAGCCAAAAACATAGCCTGTTTTTTGTTTTTGATAGATTAGAATCCTTGTTGGGTTTTTCTTGCTGTTTCTCCACCAGTTAGATGCACACTTTTGTTTTGTTCTTGTGAGTAGAGCTGAGCTTGGGTTTCATCTGAACCTGCAAGTTAGCAGCTCATTGGCCCAGCAATGGCAGCTACAAAGGGAAAGGGATTCTTGTGACATCATTGAATCATTTACCTAATTATGACCACCTGGCCATATTAGATCAATGACATTAAATGCAATATGGTTACGTGCCCACATTAGGTCAATGTCATGAGCAACCCTACCCCTTTCTGTACACCAGTTGCTGGGTGGGGAATCTCATGGCCACAGCTCACTGGCCAAACAATCAGTACTAATCACTGGGATTAAAGGAGAGGGAATAAATAAACATTTGAGTTGCCACCAGAACAGGAATTGAAGGGAAATCTTCCATTAGGGACAATTGCTTCGGTGACATCTATATAAGGGGAGATATACTTCACTTTGACACAAAGTATTTGGAATTCTCTTGAAAGGGACACAGACAAAAAAAAACAGACAGGGATTTTAACTGTTCCTTACTCTTCAAAATTGCAGAGAAAAATACTTTAATGTGATGAGCAGGCTAAGTAACTAATAGCAAGGCAAGATAAGACATTGCGAGGTACCACAGGCTGATTGCTTGATGTTCCTACTACAGCTTTACATTTTTGTAGCAGGAAAATTTGCTTTAAATCACTTTAATGAATTGTAAAGATAGCGCATTGTACAATTAATCCTTTCTATAACTTTTTTTTTACAAACTATCAGAATCTCCGAACAGACATTGTCATGGATGTTGGCTGTAGCATTAATCCGGCTGTGGACATAGGGCAGGTATGTTATTCAATAACCTATTAGGCATGTTACATTCGTTGTAGGTACTATTTCAGTATTGGTGCTGTAAAGTGAAAATATCTATCAATAAAATACTTGGAGGTTTGGTTCAGTTAAGAGTACAGGTATCCATACAATGAGGCAAGGGGCAATCATTTAGCTTTTTCTTGCTGAGCCAGGGGTGCCAGTGGGTTCTTCCACATATTCACTATACAGAAACCAGTGGCGACCCATTCATAGGGGGCGCACGGGCGTCGCCCCCTCATCCATACATTCGGCCCCCTGATCTACATGCAGGACGCCGAACGCATGGAGTCCGATCCCAAAAAAAACAAAAACACCAGCCACCACTGACAGAAACTGTATTAAGGTCTAGATTGTGGGAAATGCCACACAGAACATATCTTGTGGCAGCAAACGTCTCAGGGAGGCCATAGGCCTCTCCTTGTTTTTAAAAATCTGATTTTATTTTTAACATATTTTGCCATTTCTTTTTTGATACATGCCAGTTTACATGCCAACTGTACAAATACTGTCAAAATTATCCATTATAATCTGTAGAGTTAAATATGGTGCATACAAAGCTATTTGACCAGCACCATAGTTGAAATTAGGAAGAATTAAACAGCTATGCATATAAAAAAAACAACCAAAACAATTATAACAATCTTTAAATATATTGGGATTGATTTACTAAAACTAGAGTGTGCAAAACCTGGTGCAGCTGTGCATGGTAGCCAATCAGCTTCTAAGACAAAAATACACACAAAAGAAAAAACTAGCAGCTGCGCTGATCAACAGTTTGCTATAGCCCTCCAACTGGCTATTGGTGATAATTAGACAAGTCAAAGGGTGCTGCTACTCCCTGTGGATCCTCTGGGTGGCAGGAACACATCTAGACAAAACACAAAAGAGAGCGCAAAGCCGCCCTAGTGTAACTCGGCTTTAATATGGTAAAGTTAAAAACACTACAATGTTTAAACTCACATTGTGTGAAGATAGATACAGCATAAGGATTTCTTCGAGGACACATGAACCCATACGACACGTCATTTACCTGAGGAAGGAGGCGATGCCTCCGAAACATGTTGTCATGGCAACTGTGTGTCATCCTCGCTCTCTCCCCCCCTGTATTCTGCTAGTGTGGGTTTGTGTGTCCTGGAAGAGCAGCGTCGGCTGGACCGGACGCAAGTGCATTAGGATCTGCACGTCGAGCATGGTGGTGGATAGCCTCGGATGTGCTGCCAGGATCCAGGCAGCTAGGTTGAACATCCACAGGTCGCCCTTCCCGTTGGGATCTTGAGGTGGTTATAGGAGTGCGGCCACAGTGGAATCCTTATCCTGTATCTATCGTCACACAATGTGAGTTTGACCATTGTAGTGTTTTTAACTTTACCATATAAAAAGCCGAGTTACACTAGTGCGGCTTTGTGCTCTCTTCTTTTGTGTCTAATCCGTTTCTAAGGCCCGGTTCACACTGGTGCAAAATACTCTCCGACTTTGGGAGCCCATGTCGCATGACGTGTATAAATCAGTGGTTCCCTATGAGAGCCATCTTAACTCAGTCCGACTTTGAAGAAGGTTCCTGCACTACTTTGGTCCATTTTAAGCTCATTGATTTGAATGTAAATTGCATCCAAGTCTTATCCTCATCTTAACTGATCCGACCTGTGGCATGCAATTTGTGCTCTGAGGATCTTGAAGGGGAACCACATGCCAACATTTTTAAAAAAATGGTGTGGGGACCTCCCCCATGACCATGCCAGACCCTTTGGTCTGGTATGGATTTTAAGGGGAACCCCCACAACCCAAAAAAATGGCGTGGGGTTCACTCAAATCCATACCAGACTTTTATCGGAGCACGCAGCCCGGCAGGTCAGGGAAGGGGAGGGGGTGAGCGAGCCCCCCCTCCTGGACCAGACCAGGCCATATTCCCTCAACATGGGGGGTGGGTGCTTTGCTCTGCACCCCCCCACCCCAAAGCACCTTGTCCCCATGTTGATGAGGACAAGGGCCTCTTCCCGACAACCCTGGGCCGTGGTTGTGGGGGTCTGCAGGCAGGGGCTTATCTGAATCTGGACAGCCCCCTTAAACAAGGGGGGCACCAGATCCCGTTCCCCCATATGTGAATTAGTATGGGGTACATTGTACCCCTACTCATTCACCCAAAAAAGTGTCAAAAATAAATAAAAACAGTACACAGGTTTTTGACAAAGTCCTTTATTAAAAATGAAGAATGCCCCCCGTTGTAGATCTAACGTGTCTCTTTCTCCGGTTCTTCTCCCTCTGGTTCTTCTCCCTCCACTGATGTCTTCTTCTTCTGGTTCTTCTGACGGTTCTTCTGCCTCTGCTGATGTCTTCCTCCAACGCTTGCTCCCTCTGTTGTGTTGGCTCCCACTGTCTGCTCTTTCTTATATAGCCATGGGACATGGCCATCCAGTGATATCATCCGGAGACCCCACCCATTTGTGATGTCGCCACCCGTGGCATGATTGGGCAGCGATGTTACAATCGCCCCCTGCCCAAAGAGCCCACCCCCCCATTTTGAGGGCATGTGGCCGCTTGCTCCCCCCCTTTCCTGACCTCCAAGGCTGCCTGCTCAGATAAGGGTCTAGTATGGATTCTATGGGGGCCCTACACAGTTTTTTATTTTTTTTTTATTTTGGCATGGGGTTCCCCTCTCAAGATTCATACATGACTCAAAGGGCCTGGCATGGTTGGATCAAAGTTGGATCCCGTTTATAGAAGTCGCATTGAAGTCGGACATGCAGTCAAAGGGCAAAGTGGGAACGGAAGTTGTCCGACTTCCATGTCAGAGTAGTGTGAACCCGGCCTAACTTCAGGTTGTTCAATTAAGCTTTGACAAGAAAACCTGGAAGCTGATTGGTTTCTATGCAGAGCTGCACCAGATTTTGCACTCCCCCAGTTCAATCAACCCCGCTATTTTCCCAACCATTTATAGCCAGCATTGATGCATGACATATGTTTATATTATATAGGTTATAACTTAAAGCTAAACTCTAAGATAATCAAATATTGTCTAAAATACAAGAGTCATGTGTATTCTTCCTCAAATCTTGGTGTGCTTTGTGTAATTCTTCCAGATCTGTGCAGTAATCCAGTGTGAAACTTTGTCCCTGAGCAGGAGCTTCCTGTGATGAAGACCAGTTACTGCTGCTATCGTACCTTGTACAGGATAACTGGTCTTATCTCCGCCCGCCGCCCCCTCCTATAGTTTTTGGCAGGCTGCGTGTAGTGGATGGAGTCTGCTAGGCCCCTCCCACATCTCTGTTTTCTGCACAGGCAGCACAGTAACAATATTACTGCTATTTTTCCAGGATACTAATTGTGTTTGCAAAGGCATTTGATGCATACAAAGTGGATTTATCCTTTGTGGCTATTGAGGGATATGGTTTATTAGAAAATGTTATGCCTGAAGTTCAGCTTTGAAGCTAAAGTTTAGATTTGGCTTTTTTGCACATGTACATTGGTCTAGCTTGGACCAACATAAGCAGGCATGTCTCAAACCTGCTCAATCTCTGTGGAAGCTGGAAATCACTGTAGTAGTCATGCTTACTACTTTGATCTCTGCTAGCTTCTGAGACCTGTGATAGGCAGCAGCCCTTTTGTTTGGTGAAAACAAGGCATCCCTTGTTCAGCACATGCTTGCATTTTCTCAATTCATGCAAAATGTTTTCTGATTGGACGAGGTAGAGATTGTGACATCACTGCCCTCTCCACCTCATCCAATCAGAGAACGCTCTGCATCCACTGAGAATATGCAAAGTGTTCTCTGAATGAACCCATGCCAAGCAAGCAACCTTCTTGTTCACTAAGCAGTGGGGCAGCTTTTTGTCACAGGACCTGGAAGCTAGCCACAATCAATCTAGTAGTGGTGCCTACAACAGTGATCTCCAGCTTCCACAGGGATCAGACAGGTATCGCACATGCATATTTAAATTGGTCCAAGCTGGACCAATTACACTATGCAAAAAAGCCATAATTAAACTTCATCTTTAGTTTGCTAAACTAAACAAATTATAAGTATAGAATAATTCAACTTTAAGAGTATGTTTTATTTTGGAAATCAAATTCATATACCATTAGAAGCATTGATTGTTTCTAATATTTGCTGTTTTAACTGTTCACATTCAGTTATGTTTATGTTTCTAGATTGAAGGTGCCTTTGTTCAAGGACTGGGGTTATTTACAATAGAAGAACTGAGATTCTCTCCTCAAGGAGTGCTGTACACCCGTGGGCCAGCTCAGTATAAAATTCCAGCAGTGTGTGATGTCCCTGAGCAGTTCTACGTGTCCTTGCTCGCCAATGCTCCCAACCCACACGCTATATATTCTTCCAAGGTAAAAGAACACTGGATTCCCTGTCATTATACACTCCCTGCACCTACACAGCTGTTTATCTTCAAAACTTTACATTGATGCCTTGTGCATGTTAACCACTTGTCGCTGGAGTGCCAATGATTGCCAAAACCACTAAACCTTTCACCTTTAGGTTTTTAAACGTGATTGATAAAAAAACACATAAAAATAAAGTATAGGAGAATATAACTCATCCATGCAAAAGGTATGCCTTGCAGGGTTATACACACATAGACACGTTTTGTGTCATACAGAATTCTTCTGTAAAATATGCTTTATTAGTTGGACTTATCCTTTAGGTTCCATTGATAAATGTATACTTTAGGTTCTGTAAACCTTGTATACTGTATATGTAGCTGAGAATGTTTTTTTACCAAACCTTTATAATCCAGGTGAATATTAGGCCGGCCATAGATAGTCTGAATCCCGGGCGGTTCAGCAGAAACTGGCCAAAGTTTGAACTATGTATGGGCAGGCTGCATGTACCAAGTTGAGCGATCGATTAACTTAGGTACAACCAGCCTGCCGGATTTTACATACAATTATCACTAGTGGCTGGTAAAGCCGCTAGCAATAATCACTGTCTTCTCTGGGCGGGGAAAAATACATGGGCTCAGTGGGAGGGATTCCATTGTCAACACTGTCTGTGTTGATGGGGTAATCAAGCTAAGCAAGGAAAGTTTTTTTCCCCCGTGTATGGCCTGCCTTAGGCTCAGTTACAGGATGAGATATCTTTTACATGCAGGCTGTGGTTTTCACCTGCTCTGTGGCAAGATTGCAGCACTCAGTAATAGAATAAGAGTCTCAGGGGATAAGGTAAACAGAGGTGTTTTTTTTTTTCACTAATTGTGAATTGTGTTACTGTTGTGCTGAATAGTTAATGGGAAAGATTAGTATATGCTTTATGCAATGTATTGTGGGACAATAATAGTACAAGTTTTGTGAATGGCAGAGAAGGCAGAAGAGGGCGGGCAGGCGGTGCAACATTCCTCTGTTGCAGCAGCTGCTGTTAACCCATATAGCATCAAAAGTTATAAGGACAGTATTTGGCAATTTGGCAGCTTTGATTTTTACCAGAAGCAGACGCCTGCAAACGGTATTTTAAGCTTTTAGTGTTCTTACTTATCTTTTTCTTCTTTTTTTTTTTTCTTTTTTTTTACAAATCTTTTATTTAAGCAAAGCACATGGTTCAAGGACATACAACATTGCATAGACACATTGGCATACAGTACAGCACAACTCATTGTCATTACAAAATCTCCAATTGCTAGAAACAGAAAAGGACATTATGCCTAGGAAACGTCCAAGGCGTCATTTGTATCTCTGGTTAGTCGTACAGAAGGCATAGTCCCAAAACTGGACAAGACTAGAGCAGACCATAGCCAAGGGATAAATTGCTTGGCAGGGTGAGCCTACGGAACCAGCCCAAAACATTTTCCAAACTTTTTATAAAAAGAAAAGTACCCTAGAGTCCTAGAGGCACTGAACTAAGAAACAAGAATAGGAAAAAAATGGTATAATGTAAGAAATGGAAAAGAGAAAGATGATAAAGAAAAGTGAGAAGTAATACGACGGAGAGGAAGAAAGGAGGAGAGAGAAGGGGGGGGGTGTAACATGTGAAATCGCGAACCGCACAAGAGATAATCGGAATGTATGAACCAAATGTGGTCAGAGTCTTAACAGGCTCATTTTAGTCTACAGAATCGCTTTCAAAAAGGGTTAAAGGGTTCGGCCCCCATCAGAGAAGACTAACTTATTCCACAACGACCAAGTTTTGGAGTATCGTTCCTGCTGATGACGTGCCGAGAGGACGAGATCCTCTAATTTTGTTAATTTCCTCCACTTTTGTGAGCCACATTCCGATGGTCAGGGAGTGTGAGGATTTCTATTTAAGAGGGATGCATGTCTTGGCGTTTTCAAGGAGATGGTGAATGACTGATTTCCCATATACTCTCCCGGGGGTGTTGGAGGCATGGAGAAGAAAAAAGGCTGGGTCATCCGGAATCGGCCGTTCTGGAAAGAAGTTGGGCGCATCGTTCAAAAATTCACGGAAGTGTGTTATCTTGGGGCAGGTCCAGAAAATATGTAGAACTGTGCCCCGCTCCTCATGGTGCCGCCAGTATCAATCTGAAGTCGCGGGAATTTTTTTTTGCAGCCTCACCGGTGTTCTGTACTATCTGGTGAAGATTTTAAAATTAGTTTCCTGCACTCTCGTGCAAATGGAAGGTTTATATCCAAATATAAGGATATGTTGCCTTTGTTGCAGACTAAAAGTGAGGCTAAGATCCCGTTCCCACTCCCCAAGGCAGCATAGGGAGTAGGTCTCTGGGGGTGTGATCAATAGATTATAGGTGGCCGATAATGTATGTGGCATCACCCCCTACTCCGAACAATACTCCTCCAGAGTTGTAAGATGTTGGCAAAATTTGCTCGGGGGAGGGAGGGATCTGAAGAAATTAGTGAGTTGGAGAGCCCTCCAAAACTCCAGACGAAAGGATCCTGAAGGGTTAGTGAGATCAGAAAGCGATGGCCAACCCCTATCCTCCACAGAATGAGAGACCTGGTGACAACTAGATGCTCCAAGATTCCAAAAGGCTGTATCTTGGTATCCTGGGGTAAAGAGCGGGTTTCCCAAGATCGGGAAGAGTGGCGAGGTCGAGATATGGCACACTGAGCCTGTTCCATTTGAACCCATAACTTGATATCTCAATGTCTATTCCAGTCAATTAGCCTACTCAGGTGAATTGCCTGATAGTATTTCCGTATATCTGGCACCGCCAGTCCCCCATATCGTTTGGGCAATGTAAGTTCACCTCTTTTCAAACATGGGCATTTATGGGCCCATATAAAGTAAAAAAATCTGAACCTGTTTGAAATAGTTAGACGGGATAGAAATTGGTAGAGCCTGTAGGAGATAAAGGAGAATGTAGGTAGGATACTCATTTTGAGCATATTGCAACTGCCAAACCATGAATGGAGTCCCAAATTCCATTTATCCAGCAGAGCACGAACTCTTTTCAGTAATGGAGGGAAGTTTAATTCAAATATTTTGGATATGTTGTAAGGGATGAGTGTGCCCAAGTATGTCAGCGCAGAACTAGTCCAAAATTCGTCTGGAGTTGTGAGACAAGTGGCTGCGGAAGGTTTATTCCCATTGCTTCGGATTTCATAAAATTGATTTTGAGATTGGAGAGGGCTCCATATTTCTCAAATTCCTTAAGGAGGTTCGGGAGTGAGATCAGGGGCTTAGTCAGGGAGAATAGCATGTCGTTGACATAGGCCGAGACCTTCTGTTGTGTGTCTCCCACATTTATGCCAGTAATATCTGGGTGAAGACGTACAGTACATAAAAAGGGTTCCAGTGACAGGACGAAGAGGAGGGGTGACAGTGCACAGCCCTGTCGTGTCCCATTCATAATTTTGAAAGGGTCCGACAGGACCCCATTGGCTCGGACCCTAGCTGTGGAGTGTGAGTAGATGGTAGAAATCCACCGGAGCATATTGATACCGAAACCTGCATACCGAAAAACTGATAGCATGTACCTCCAATTCACCCTGTCAAAGGCCTTCTCAGCATCCGTACCCAGAAACACATATTGGGCGTGGGATTTGTTGGCTGTATGTAGTAAGTTTAGGACCTTGGTGGTATTATCCCCAGATTCTTGGGTTGGGACGAAACCTACTTGGTCTAAGTGGATCAGATGTGACAGATGTTGCTGAATTCTAGTTGCCAAGATTTTCGTGAATAATTTGGGATCCAGGTTGAGCAGTGAGATTGGTCGATAACTCGCACATGAGGCTGGGTCTTTTCCTTCTTTTGGGATCACTGAACTATGAGCTTGCAAAGTGTCTACCGCAAAGGGTGAGGCGGATCCCACATTGTTGGACAGTTTGACCATGAATGGGCCTAGAGAGGGTAACCGTGTTTTATAATATTGAATGGTGAAACCATCCGGACTTGGTGCCTTCCCCGATTTAGTTGTCCCTATGGCCCCATGAACTTCCTCCAATGTAATGGGGTCTTCTAAAGCTTCACTAGCATCATTTGATAAGTGGGGCATGAGGGACGAAGATATATAGGAATCCATGCATTCCTGCGATGGAGACAAGGTTTTCAGATTGTACATGGATTCATAAAATCCCTGAAATTCCTGAACGAAGTTGTGCGGCAATGAGAGTTTGGGCCCTTTAGGCTGACCTAAATGTGGTATGTATGTCGCCAATTTCTGCTCCCTAAGGTATCTAGCTAGCGTTTTACCACATTTGTTACCGGATTCATAAGATATTTCCCGGCAAATCTATAAGGCTGCTTTAGCTTTAAATTGCAACAGGTCCGTAATTTGCAGCTTTTTCACCAGGGAAGGTGTTGGTGCATGTTTATGTTGGGCCTCTTAAGGCCCGTAAGACCTCCAGTAGGGACGTCAACTGTTTAGTACGATGTTTCTTGAGTCTTGACCCGTGTTTGATTAGCAGACCGCTAATCACCGCCTTGTGTGTCTCCCAAACAATGCTGGGTAGGGATGAGCCAAACCCCCCCCCCCCCCCCCGGTTCGGTTCGCACCAGTACCTGTGAATGGACCAAAAGTTTGCGCGAACTTTAGAACCCCGTTAAAGTCTATGGTACTCGAACGTTCTAAATCAAAAGTGCTAATTTTAAAGGCTAATATGCAAGTTATTGTCCTGAAAAGGGTTTGGGGACCCGGGTCCTGCACCAGGGGACATGTATCAATGCAAAAATAAGTTTTAAAAACGTCTGTTTTTTCGGGAGCAGTGATTTTAATGATGCTTAAAGTGAAAAAAAAAGTGAAATATTCCTTTAAATATCGTACCTGGGGGGTGTCTATAGTAAGCGTGTAAAGTGGCACGTTTCCAGTGTTTAGAACTGTCCCTACACAAAATGACATTTGTAAAGGAATAAAAGTCATTTAAAACTGCTTGCGGCTTTAATGTAATGTCGGGTCCCGGCAATATGGATGAAAATCAGTGAGACAAACGGCATGGGTACCCCCCCCCCAGTCCATTACCAGGCCCTTTGGGTCTTGAATGGATATTAAGGGGAACCCCGCACCCAAATGAAAAAAAGGAAAGGCGTGGGGCCCCCAGGCCCTATATACTCTGAACAGCAATATACAGGTGGTGCAAACAAGACAGGGACTGTAGGTTTGTTGTTAAGTAGAATCTGTTTGTAATTTTGAACTGGTACATTTTTAAGCTTTTTGGAAAACATAGGGAAGGGTTATCACCCCTGTAACATTTGTTTTGCTGTCTGTGCACCTCTTCAGAAGATTTCACCTCACTTTCTGTCCCAATGACAAATGTTTTTTGAAAATTTGGGGTTTGTAGTGAAACAAGGATTGGTGATAAAGCATCAGTGGAGAGGAGGCATGTTTTTTCCCATATTAACTCTTACAGGAGAGAATTTCCCTTCCTAGGGGTAGATTTCATCTCACTTCCTGTTGTCTCCTTCCGTTTGCAAGTAGGAGTCGTTTGTAAGTTGGATGTCTGAAAGTAGGGGCCTGCCATATATACTCTGCAGAAATTGGGGCCTTAGGTGTTGGTGTTGCCACAACACTGTAAGACCTCACAGTTACTCTTGGTGGGCGCAGGAACGGGCCCTGCTGTGAAATATTAGATCAAGGATTGTAATTACATGCCATTGTTGAACAGTGGTAGAAAAATTGGGCCTTAGGCACTGGTGCCACAACACTGCAACCCCTCACAGATGCTATAGTTGGAGTGCAGGAATGAGCCCTGCTGCAAAGTATTGCATCAAAAATTGTAATTACACGCCCCTGTTAAACAGGGGCTGAAAAATTGGGCCTTGGGCACTGGTGCTGGTGAAACAACACTGCAACCCCTCACAGATACTCTAGTTGGAGCGCAGGAATGAGCCCTGCTGCAAAATACTGCATCAAAAATTGTAATTACACTCCCCTGTTAAACAGGGGCAGAAAAATTGGGCCTTAGCCACTGGTGGCGGTGCCCAGAACCAAAAATGTTCTTACAAGCTATCAGCATGAAAATTGAGGAGGAAGAGGATTGTCACTCAGCATAACAGGATAGTCACTCAGCATCAGCATAGGCAGTCTTGAAGGGATCTCACATTAAAAAAAAAAATTATTTGGTTACATCAGCATCAGGTGCTTGATAGCTGATGATCCAAGACTGATTCATTTTTATGAAGGTCAGCCGATCGACCGATTCAGTGGACAGGCGCACCCTGTGATCGGTTGCAAGCCTCCAGCAGCACTGAATGTGCGTTCCCGAAAGAATGCTGGATGCAGGACAGGCCAGTAGCTCAATTGCATACTGTGCAAGCTCTGGCCAGTGATCCATCCTTAAGACCCAGTAACCCAGAGGATGTTCGGTGGGAAAGGTGTCCAAGTCTGATCTTGCCCCTAGGTATTCCTGCACCATGTGAATCAGACGCTTGCAATGGTTGCTGGAACCGATTATACCTTGGGGCTGCGGACTAAAAAATTGTCTGAATGCATCGGTCAGACGGCCACCTTCTCCACCGCTCCTTCTTTGACTGACCGAAGCCTCAGCAACACGTTGTCCAGGAGGACCAGGAAATTGTAACCTCCCAGGCTCTGGAAACGTGTTGCACAAACCTTTCTGCAAGGCCTCCCGAAGATGTTTCATCCTCTGCTCCCTCTGCGATTGCAAGATAAGGTCCGCAACCTTACCCTTGTAACGTGGATTAAGGAGGGTTGTCAGCCAGTAATGATCCCTCCCCTTGATACCGCGAATACGAGGATCCTTCTGCAGGCTTTGCAGGATCAGGGAGGCCATGCAGCGTAGGTTTGCTGAGGCAGTCGGTCCAGAGTCCTCTGGGTCACTAAGGACGACATGATCCGCAGCCACCTCCTCCCAGCCACGTACAAGTCCATGGGTTTCTTCGGACTGTAAATGATCCCTTGAAGACTGCTGCTGATGCTGAGTGCCAGGCTCCACCTCCATGCTGACACAATCCTCCTCCTCCTCGTCCTCTTCCTGTGTGATCGGCGGGCACACAGGAACACTGTCTGGATAAAGGGGGCCTTGAGAGGTAAGGAAGTCCTCCTCTTCCTCCCTCTGTTCTGCCTCAAGTGCCTTGTCCATTATTCCACACAGTGTGTGCTCCAACAGGTGGACAAGAGGGACAGTGCCACTGATGCATGCATTGTCACTGCTCACCATCCTCCTGGCCGCCTTAAATGGTGACATGCATCCCCGATCATAGCCCACTGGCGTGGGGAAAAAAAACAAGCTCCCCTGACCCTGTCCTGGTGCCATAGTTACATAGGTACTCATTGATGGCCCTCTGCTGCATGTGCAGCCGCTGCAGCATGGCCAACGTTGAGTTCCACCTGGTGGGCATGCCACAGATTAGGCGGTTCTTGGGCAGGTTAAATTCCTTTTGGAGGTCATCCAGCCGAGCACTGGCATTATATGACCTGCGGAAATGCACACAGACTTTCCTGGCCTACTTCAGGACATCTTGTAAGCCCGGGTACCTGCCCAAGAACCACTGCACCACCAAGTTAAGGATGTGAGCCAAACAGGGCACATGGGTCAGTTGTCCCTGTCGGAGGGCGGAGAGGAGGTTGGTGCCATTGTCGCAAACCACCATTCCTGGTTTAAGCTGGCCAGCCACCTCTGAACCTGCCCCTGCAGAGCTGACAGAATCTCTGCCCCAGTGTGGCTCCTGTCCCCCAAGCACACCAGCTCAAGCACCGCATGGCATCTTTTTGCCTGCATGCTTGCGTAGCCCCTTGAACGCCTACAGAGCACCATTGGTTTCCGAGGACAAATCGGCACAGGAAGAGGCCATGGAGGAAGAAGAAGAGGAGGGGGTGGAGGAGAGAGGTGTGGCAGAATCTCCACTAGTAGAATTTTGGAGGCGTGGTGGCGGAACAACCTCCAACACTACTGCACCCTGTCCTGCATCCTTCCCAGCTGCCAGAAGAGTCACCCAGAGTAACGTCCCTGTCCATGCCTGCTGGACCATGAGTCAGCGGTAATATGCACCTTACCGCTGACCGCCCTGTCCAGCAAGGCTAAGACATTGCCTTCCACATGCCGGTAGAGAGCCGAAATCGCCTTCCGTGAGAAAAAGTGGTGTTTGGGAACCTGCCACTGAGGAACCGCACATTCCACAAACTCATGGAAGGGGGCAGAGTCTACCAACTGAAAAGGCAGCAGTTGAAGTGCTAGCAATTTAGCCAAGCTAGCATTCAACCACTGGGCATGTGGATGGCTGGGAGCGAACTTCTTTTGGCGGTGCAGCAGCTGGGGCAGGGAAATTTGCCTGGTACATTCTGACGTCAGTGTACTAATAGCAGATTGCCTGCCAGAACTTTGCTGTGACACACCTAATTCTACACCTTCATTCCTCTCAGTGCAGGTTTCAGAGAGGAATGAAGGTATAGTGGGGTTGGAGATCCCAGCTGATGAGGAGCAAGGAGAGGTCAGCTTTGTTCTTTGGTGTGGGTCTTTTAGGTACGATTGCCAACGAACTGCATGGCAGGTCGACATATGTCTGGTCAAGCATGTGGTGCCATAGCGGGTGATGTTTTGGCCACGCGAGATACGCTTGAGACATATGTTGCAAATAGCAGCGGTGCGATCTGATGCACTTGTCTCAAAAAAGCCCACACCAAAGAACTTTTGGAATAACGCGCAGAGACAGCAGCGCCTTGCACATGCGGAGCTCTGTGGTGTTATGCAGTTGGTGTGCTGCCCTTAAGCTTGCCCCTGGAGAGCATCCTACCTCATTGAAGATGTGCCTCCTCCTCTTCCTCCCCTCTCCTATCAGGCACCCACGTGGAGTCCGCGACTTCCTCATCATCCCCTCCCTCCTCATCACTGGAGCAAAGCTGGCAGTATGCTGCTGCTGGGGGAACATGACTGCCAGATTGCTGTCCTTCTTGGGCACCCCCTCTCTCTGGGCTCACGTTACTTCCTTCCTCTAGCTGGGTACCATTATCGGAGCCTTCAAAACGCCGGGCATCCTCCTGGAGCATGTACCCAACACTGTGGTCAAACAGTTCGGGGGACTCCTCAGGAGGACATGGTGGGGCAAGGGAAGGAGTGACTGATGCCATTGAGCCGAGGGAAGAGGCCGCGTTGGCAGCTGCTTTGCCAGACAAAGTACCCTGAGCCTGGGTGAGAGAGGATGAGGAGGATGAGGACGGCTTGGTCATCCACTCCACCAAGTCTTCGGCATGTTGCGGCTCAACACGGCCAGCTGCCGAAAAAAAGGACAAGCGTGTCCCACGGCCACGTGCTGATAAGGGTGCACCGTCTCTACGACCAGCAGCGTTGCCTCTAGACACAGAGCCTGCTTGCCCTCTTTTATTGGCTTGTGACTGTCTGCCTCTCCTTGTTGGCCTTCCAGACATACTAATGGCCTGCATTGAGAGGTCCCAGCTAGGTGCACAAAGCTGGGATGTATATATATACTGATTATACTGCAGCTAGCAGAATCAACTGCCTGCTGTAGTATTATTAGTATGAGAACACCAGCAATTGTCTTCGGGTAGCTTTAGGTGCACACTGTGCAGAGGACACAGTACACTAACTGTAATTACTGCAGCTGCCTGCCTGTGGTATTAATAGGATCAGAAGAACACCAGCAATTGTCTTCAGGTAGCTTTAGCTGCACACTGTGCAGAGGACACAGTACACTAAATGTAAATACTGAAGCTGCCTGCCTGTGGTATGAATAGGATCAGAACACCAGCAATGGTCTTCAGGTAGCTTTAGGTGCACACTGTGCAGAGGACACAGTACACTAACTGTAAATACTGCAACTGCCTGCCTGTGGTATTAATAGGATCAGAAGAACACCAGCAATTGTCTTCAGGTAGCTTTAGCTGCACACTGTGCAGAGGACACAGTACACTAAATGTAAATACTGAAGCTGCCTGCCTGTAGTATTAATAGGATCAGAACAACAGCAATTGTCTTCAGGTAGCTTTAGGTGCACACTGTGCAGAGGACATAGTACACTAACTGTAAATTCTGCAACTGCCTGCCTGTGGTATTAATAGGATCAGAACACCAGCAATTGTCTTCAGGTAGCTTTAGGTGCACACTGTGCAGAGGACATAGTACACTAAATGTAAATACTGCAGCTGCCTGCCTGTGGTATGAATAGGATCAGAACACCAGCAATTGTCTTCAGGTAGCTTTAGGTGCACACTGTGCAGAGGACACAGTACACTAACTGTAAATACTGCAACTGCCTGCCTGTGGTATTAATAGGATCAGAACACCAGCAATTGTCTTCAGGTAGCTTTAAGTGCACACTGTGCAGAGGACACAGTACACTAAATGTAAATACTGCAGCTGCCTGCCTGTGGTATTAATAGGATCAGAACACCAGCAATTGTCTTCAGGTAGCTTTAGGTGCACACTGTGCAGAGGACACAGTACACTAAATGTAAATACTGCAGCTGCCTGCCTGTGGTATTAATAGGATCAGAACAACAGCAATTGTCTTCAGGTAGCTTTAGGTGCACACTGTGCAGAGGACACAGTACACTAACTGTAAATACTGCAGCTGCCTGCCTGTGGTATTAATAGGATCAGAACAACAGCAATTGTCTTCAGGTAGCTTTAGGTGCACACTCTGCAGAGGACACGGTACACTAACTGTAAATACTGCAGCTACCTGCCTGTGGTATTAATAGGATCAGAACAACATGAAAAAGTAATATATATATTAGGAAGAGAATAACAGGAACGGATCTAGCTGAACTGAATACAGTGTGTATATATATATATATATAACACCTGGGATGCATATATATATATATATATATATATATATATATACACAATACACTGTAAGTGCAGCTAACTGACTCGCCTGCCTACTCTATCTAACTTAAATCAAATGACACTGTCTCTCTGTCGATCTCTCTCCGCCGCCGCAACACACTACACAAGGCTGCCACGCAGGCGGCCTTATATAGTGTGGGGCATCTACTAAACCCCCTGAGCCATAATTGGCCAAAGCCACCCTGGCTTTGGCCAATTACAGCTCTCTGTACAGACGGCGCTGTGATTGGCCAAGCATGCGGGTCATAGTGCATGCTTGGCCAATCATCAGCCAGCAATGCACTGCAATGCCACAGTGAATTATGGGCCGTGACGCGCCACTCGAAGTTGGCGCAAACGGCCCATAACGTTCGCAATTCGACGAACATGGGTTCGACTCGAACTCGAAGCTCATCCCTAATGCTGGGGTCACTGTCAGAAGTGTCGTTAGTGCGGAAGTAGAACTTTAGTTCTCTGACATCACTAAGCACCTCTTTGTCTTGTAGAAGGCTTTCATTCAGTCTCCAACATTTGGTCTTAGAAGTGAGGGCATCAGTGAGGGCATAGGACAGAAACACTGGGGAGTGGTCGGATCACGTAATGGAGCCTATGGTGGAAGTTCGCACTGAATGTAGTTGTGCGTGGGGTACTAAAAAGTAGTCCATTCGCAAATATACCTTATGAGGTACAGAATAAAAAGTATAGTCCTTCTCGGAGGGGTGCAAAAGGCGCCAAACATCTACTAATTGGGCCTTATGCAGAGACTTGGTAATGCGTTTACCGGAGCCAGGAGGAACGGAGGACAGACCCGTAGACATGTCTTCCAAGGGGATCAGGGGAGCATTAAAGTCACCGCCTTCAATCAGCTGCTCCTCAGTGACATCTACTAGGCGTTCTAGTGTCTTGCTTAGGAAGACGTCTTGGTGGCTATTAGGGACATAAAGATTCGCCAAGGTGACCTTGGCACCGCCAACCATGCTATTTAAAAACAGGAAACGACCTTCTGGATCTATGATTGTGTCTAGGCAAGTCCAGGGAGCGTTACTCGAAAAAAGGATAGACACTCCTCGTGACTTCGCTGTTGAATTAGTCATGTGATAGACCACGTCCACTAGTGACGAAACGACGTAGGGAGGAGGAGCTACGTTCTGACGTCACCGCTGTGCGTTCAGTCCTGGAGGCTACGAGCTGTTTGGAAGCCGGCTGGCTCATTCTTGTTGTATCTTGCCTATTTATATTCATCGATATGTAAGTGTCCATTTGTCCTTTTTATATTTCAATAAATGTTAAAGGATTTACGCCATGTGGAGCTCTCTGTTGTTTTTTTGGTGATATCACTGCCCTGCTGAGTCTTCCACTGATGATCCCCATTGACGCTGAGGAGTCCAGTGCTTGCCTGTGAGATCCCGGGCTGGGGTAACAGCCACCTGCTCAGTGTGGTCCCCTGTAATAAGGGACCAACTTTTTCTGGTAAGCGGCAGTATTTTTCCGTGGTGGAGGATATATTTTTGCACTTGTCACTATAGTGTGGAATTTCACAACGCATCACCTTGGGGTTTACATTCATATTGGATTTTTTATGGCTATTCATTTATATTTTGTGATATGGACCCATTGCCACCTTTTATGGATTGATTTTTATTTTTGTTTTGTTTTTTCACTTCACCAAGTTAACGGAAAATTTTTTTTTTTGTTTTTTTCTTCACATTTGCATACTATTACTTAATTGTATTTGTCCCTTGATGCATCTTATTTTGGTTTATGTTTAGTTTGTTGCACTTAAGTGTGCACTTTAGGAGTGTTTTTGATCTATTTTTATTTAGCGTCACATGATCTCGTGATCTCTGGCACCTATCATTAGGAGCCTTAGTCATCATTATCTCACTTATTAGCGCGACTTTTCTGCTTTGTATTTCAGATTGGTGTTGTATAACACTTTGTAGTTGCAGCCTAATTTTTTTATCTCTTAGTGCAATATTCCTTCTTATACCCATTTACTTCCCTAAAGGTGACTGCCAGCGGGTAGACCCATTGGTATGTAGCGCCCTGCTCTCTGGCCAGGACCGGATGCAGACGAGCCCTGCGGTGAAGAGTCGCCCTCGAGAGATCCGGAAGAAGCACCGTCAAAGTCCACATCTCCGCTTTCCCATGCTTTGCGGATGATCAACACACCACATCTCGGGGCCTATCGGGGGCAGTAGATCTGGGGCCAAGGGCCCTATGAACCCTGTCCAATGCCACGTCCGCTTGAGGGGAATTTACGACTTTTTGGAAAATGGCACTTACCGTGGCTGACAGATCTTCAGTGCCCGTTGCCTCCAAGAGACATGCAGCTGCAGGTTATTCCTGCGGCTTCTGTTTTCCAGGTCCTCCAAATGGAGTTGAAGGTCCACTGTAGCATCTGTTTCTGAGATGTGGGAGCGCTCCAGAGCCACCATACGGCGTTCAAGGGATGATAACTAGGTCTCTCCGGCGTCTACTTGCTCCGAGAGTGAATGGACCTCCGCCCTCACCGCTTGGATGTCCCGGCGGTGTGTCTCCTCCACCCGAAGAATCAGGGCCTCAATATCTTGTTTAGTAGGTAGTGTCTGCAGAAACTCCGGAAACGGAGCAGGGAGTTTGTCATCCCTCACATGTTCATGCAGAAGAGTGCAAGAGTCTCTGGTAGGTCTGGTACAGAGGAAGATGCAGGTGAGTCCGGCATTAGAGAAGGTCCTAGGCCTGAGCCACGAGGTGCCGCCTGGAGAGGTACGATGAGCGCTCTGGAAGAAGTGGTGAATCTCCCCCTGGGGTGCGCGAGAGCGGGTCGCTCTAGCTGATGACCTGGTTCTGTATCTTTTTGCAGCTAGCATGCCACTAGAACAGACGGTTATTTCCAATAATATGTCGAGATAGGCAGGGGAGCTCACAGAAGACACAGCCATGTCCAGGCCACGACCCCTTACCTTTTTCTGATGTCTTCAGGATGGTCATTGATGAGTAGGTTGTTTTTTTTCCTCAATCTTCTCCCGATAGTAGCTGGTCCTGGATGATGCAGAGAACAGCACTGACATGACATCAGTGCTGTTCTTAGTATCCATACACTGTGAGCACTGATAGTACATCTTGTGGCCAAAGGGAGACTGTAGGTACAGCTTCAGGTTTTAGGTGAGTATTGTAATCTGAACTGTTTTTTTTTTTTTTTTACAATTCTTGGGTAACAAAAGACAAAAAATTTAATTAGCCTGAAGCTGGGCTTTGAAATATAACTCTGCTTTTGTGGGGAAAAAAATTAAGTAAGTAAAAAATAAATATAATAATAATAATATAGCACATACAATTTCTGGACAAACAGTATTGTGATTTAATGTTATTAAAAATTACTTTTCCTTTTCAATCTGCAGATACTAAAATATTCTATAAAATTCAATACAATATGGCAACCTGGAGGCATTCTGTACACTGAAAAGTCATTAAAAAAGAAGGGTTTTGGGACTTCCACTTCCATACCGGGCCTATTCTGGCACTACTACATGTAAAAATCATAATTTTTTTTGCTAGAAAATTACTCAGAACCCCCAAACATTATAGATGTTTTTTAGCAGACACCCTAGGGAATAAAATGGCAGTTGTTGCAACTTTTTATGTCACACGGTATTTGCGGAACAATTTCAAACACTTTTTTGGGGAAAAAAATACTGTTTTATGAATGAAACAATAACAAAACAGTAACGTTTTCCCAATTTTTTTGTATAATGTGAAAGATGATTTTTCACCGAGAAAATAGATATCCAACATGTCATGCTTTAAAATTACACACACTTGTGGAATGGCGCTAAACTTTGGTACTTAAAAATCTCCATAGGCGACGCTTTAATTTTTTTTACAGGTTACCAGTTTAGAGTTACAGAGGAGGTCTAGTGCTATAATTGGTGCTCTTGCTCTAACGCATACCTCACATGTGTGGTTTGAACGGCATGACTTGTGTGTGTGTTCGCTTCTGTGCACGAGCACACAGGGACGGGGGCGCTTTAACCACTTACCGACTGCCTAACGCAGATATACTGCGGCAGAATGGCACGGGCAGGCAAAATCACGTACCTAGCTTCGTTAGGGGAGCGATCCAGGCTGAGGGGGAGGCCACTCATTCGTGGGCACCCCCTCGCGATCGCTCCCAACGAATGAAAATCTTCCTCTGCTGCTGTAATGTAAACAGCGGCAGAGGAAGTGATGTCATCTCTCCTCGAGCCGGTCTTTTCGTTCGGGCGCGAGGAGAGAAGACATCAATGTGAGTTGCACCAACACTACACTAACAGTAGAACATACTAGGCACACTTTTCACCCCCCATCACCCCCCTGTACCCCCTGTCACAGTGACACCAATAGCAGTTTTTTTTTTTTTTTGCATTGGTGTCAGTTTGTGACAGTTATAAGTGGTAGGGCAGTTAGGGTTAGCCCCCTTTATGTCTAGGGTACCCCCCTAACGCCCCCTAATAAAGTTTTTCTGATCGCTGTATTATGCCCCGTACACACGGTCGGATTTTCCGACGGAAAATGTGTGATAGGACCTTGTTGTCGGAAATTCCGACCGTGTGTGGGCTCCATCACACATTTTCCATCGGATTTTCCGACACACAAAGTTTGAGAGCAGGCTATAAAATTTTCCGACAACAAAATCCGTTGTCGGAATTTCCGATCGTGTGTACACAAATCCAACAGACAAAGTGCCACGCATGCTCAGAATAAATAAAGAGATGAATGCTATTGGCCACTGCCCCGTTTATAGTCCCGACGTACGTGTTTTACGTCACCGCGTTTAGAACGATCGGATTTTCCGACAACTTTGTGTGACCGTGTGTATGCAAGACAAGTTTGAGCCAACATCCGTCGGAAAAAATCCTAGGATTTTGTTGTCGGAATGTCCAAACAAAGTCCGACCGTGTGTACGGGGCATTAGTGTCACAGGTGACGCTAGTTAGGGAGGTAAGTATATAGGTTCGCCGTCAGTGTTTTATAGCGACAGGGACCCCCATATACTACCTAATAAAGGTTTTAACCCCCTGATTGCCCCCTAGTTAACCCTTTCACCAGTGATCACCGTATAACTGTTACGGGTGACACTGGTTAGTTAGTTTGTTTATTATAGTTTCAGGGCACCCGCCGTTTATTACCTTATAAAGGTTTAACCCCCTAATCGCCAGTCGGTGATATAAGTTAAGTTTTAGGATCAGATAAGGTCTGCGTCACCCCAGGCAGTGTCAGGTTAGCGCCAGTACCGCTAACACCCACGCACGCAGCATACACCTCCCTTAGTGGTATAGTATCAGTATCCGATCAGATCTACACTAGCGTCCCCAGCAGTTTAGGGTTCCCAAAAACACAGTGTTAGCGGGATCAGCCCAGATACCTGCTAGCACCTGTGTTTTGCCCCTCGGCCCAGCCCTGCCCAGCCCACCCAAGTGCAGTATCGATCGACCACTGTCACTTACAAAACACTAAACACGCATAACTGCAGCGTACGCAGAGTCAGGCCTGATCCCTGTGATCGCTAACAGTTTTTGTTGGTAGTGTTTTGATACAGTCGCTAACAGTCAGGAGGTTTTTTGCCTGTGAGTCTCACTAGTGTACCACTAAATTTAGAGCCCAAAATGGCAAATCGTAGGTACACTAGTGAAGAGGCCTACACGTTTCTGAGCATGACAGATAGTGAAGAGGAAGTCACTCATCTGTCAGATTCAGGCTCAGAATACGATCCTGTAGACGACAGCGGCTCCATGACAGATAGCTCTGACGACGGAGTTGTGGTCCCTGCCAAGGTCAGGCGTACCAGTCCCCGAACTTCTTCTTCTGTCCTTGATGTGCAAGAACCGCAGCTCCCTCATATGGAGCAGAGAAGTACTAGCACCGATATTCCTTCTGGTGAACTGGCAAGCACCAGCGGCCTAGTACACCCTGGTTGTACATCCAGCACTGCAGTAACAGTTGGTGACGTGGCAAATCCCATAAGTGCAGTTCAAGCTGGCGAGGTGGCAAGCACAAGTAGTGTCCCGCTGCCACCAAGAAGACGAACACAGGCCGTCGTGCCCATAGTGCCCTTCCTGCTGCATTCGCCAATCCTAATTGGGAACCCACCACTTCTGCAGCACCCGTACTTCCCCCATTCACTGGCCAACCTGGCATTCAGGTGGAAACAGTTGATTTTACATCACTGGATTTTTATTCGCTGTTTTTCACCGGAGATCCCTATAGACCAAAGCAATTTGTACGCTGGTCAACACATCGCCACTATTCCCCAGACCTCCCTTGCCAGAGATTGGAAACCAATTACGGTTTCCGAATTTAAGATCTTTCTGGGCCTTTCCCTCCTCATGGGCATAACCTAAAAGAGTGAGTTGCGGTCATATTGGTCCACTAACCCAATTCACCATATGCCCGTGTTCTCTGCTTCCATGGCCAGGGCACGATACAAGCAGATTTTGCGGTTCATGCACTTCAACAACAATGAACTCTGTCGTCCTCGTGGAGACCCTGAATACGATCGGCTCTACAAAATTCGGCCCCTCGTAAACCACTTCAACCAATGTTTTGCAGACTTGTTTACTCCCCATCAAGTTGTCTGCGTTGATGAGTCCCTGATTAAGTTTTCTGGCCGCTTGTCATTCAAACAGTACCTTCCCAGCAAGCGTGCCAGATACAGGGTCAAGATGTATAAGCTCTGTGACAGGGCCACAGGCTATACATGTAGTTTTATGGTTTACGAGGGCAAAGATAGTCACATAGAGCCGACAAACTGCCCTGACTACATAGGAAGCGCTGGCAAGATTATGTGGGGGAGCCAATCACACAAAGCAGGAAATTATGTTTATGGGGAGTGGTCAGTACACACTGTACAGAACAACTCCAGGTAGCCATATTGCAATGCATTCTCAGAAATTTACAGTGGCTGCAGATTGAAAAGGAAAGGTGATGCATCTTCTGCAGAAACGTTTCCTGAAGAATTTAGCTACGAGCAGCATACATTAAGGATCAAGAGGCTGGATATATATATCTTTGAGTTTTGGGAGACTTTAATCCCTGTGTTTGGTGTGACCGCCGTAGCGGTCTTTATATCTGGTAAGGAGATCACTTACTCACATTGGGGGAACATCATTCCTTGGCGATTGGAATCTTCTTTGTAAACCTTTCAGTTACATTTGCATGGATGCCTTAATACACTGGAATTCTAAAGAAGCTATATATTCATATGCACATCACTTCTTGGTTGTGTTGTAATCCCCACTTTTTGTGATGTCTTTGGACACTTGTTGATTTTGCTCTATGGACACTTGTTACTTTATTTTATTTTATTTTATTTATTAACTTAATTTAATTTATATTTGATCATGTTTGTGGATTGATAATCACCAGCTAGATCACTGGATATATTAATTAACAATTTATTATTCACTACTTATGATATATTCAACCCTAATATAATACCATATATTCACTTATGGAACACTGCTTTAGTTTTCTTTTTTTATGAAGTTTTCACCACTTCTGAATATATGACACAAATTTACAATTTGGGTCCTCTTTTTTCACAGTATTTCTAGCGCCGCATCTACACATATGTTTTTCAAGATTGTGTGGAACTTGGTGTCACCCTTATTCAGAAAGGGGTACCACTTGTACGTGGACAGTTATTACACGAGCGTGCCACTTTTCGGTCACCTTTTTGATCATCAGATTGGAGCATGTGGCAATGTGCGACTTAATCGCCGGGGCTTTCCCCAGCGGCTTGTAGATTCCCATCTTAGGCTGGGGGAGAGAGCCTGCTTGCAGTGTAATAATTTGCTCGCTATGAAGTGGAGGGATAATAAGAATGTTTTCGTTCTTACCTCCCATCATGCAGACACGACGGTCCAAATTACTACGGCAACTGGTGTTGTGGAGAAACCCCTCTGTGTCCACGAATATAACCTTAACATGGGAGGGTGGACCTCAACAACCAGTTGTTGGCGCCGTACCTCGTTGCCTGTAAGGCCAGGCGCTGGTACAAAAAAGTGTCTGTTTATTTATTTCAATTGGCTTTGCTGAACGCTTATGTGCTATACAGAGCTTCAGGACGGACTGGATCCTTCCTTAAATTCCAGGAAGAGATCGCCAGAGCCCTTCTCTTTCCAGACGGTGCTCCGCCTCACCTTCCCCAACCAAATGCAGTAAGCTGGCTGCATGAGAGGCATTTTCTTTATGACCTCCCGAGTTGATGTCCCGATATTTATGGACCTGACTGTAGGCGTGACACCCGCTATTATTGTCCCTCCTGTCCTGACAATCCTGGTCTTTGCATTGGTGAATGTTTTGAACGCTACCATACACTAGTTGAGTATTAGCGTAGGGTACAGTACTGCACAGACTAGGACATACTTTCACAGAGTCTCCCAAGATGCCATCGCATTTTGAGAGACCCAAACCTGGTACCAGTTACAAAAGTTAAAGTTACAAAAATAAGTGTAAAAAAAAACAAAAACACAAAAAATATATAAAAAAAAAAAAAAAAAAGTTGTCGTTTTATTGTTCTCTCTCTATTCTCTCTCTATTGTTCTGCTCTTTTTTACTGTATCCTATTCTGCAATGTTTTATTGTTATTATGTTTTTATCATGTTTGCTTTATAGGTATGCAATTTTTTTATACTTTACTGTTTACTGTGTTTTATTGTTAACCATTTTTTTGTTTTCAGGTACGCCATTCAGCTGCAGAGCGGATTTATTTATCTTGACAGCAACAGCGTTTGCTCCCACGATACATAAAGCCGTGACTCCAGCGCTGTCGGAGGTGATTTCACCATCACAGTTACATACTTCAGGATATATGCCGAAGCGTGGGGGCAGCAGTGGGTGGAGGAGCGATTTGCTCCTACCTTTTGCGGGAGGATGCCCCCATGCTTCAGCATATATATATTTTAGGCACAGGTTGCGTTAAATGTTTTATTTTTTACTATTTTTTTTTGTATTTGCTTTGCAGGTATGGTAAGTCTTACTGTTATACTGTAATGTTACTTTGTTTTATTGTTAACCATCATTTGCTTAGCAGGTACGCCATTCAGTTGCAGCGCGGATTTATTTATCTTGACAGCAACAGCGTTTGCTCCCACGATACATAAAGCCGTGACTCCAGCGCTGTCGGAGGTGATTTCACCACCACAGTTACATACTTCAGCATATATGCCGAAGCGTGGGGGCAGCAGTGGGCGGAGGAGCGATTTGCTCCTAACTTTTGCGGGAGGATGCCCCCATGCTTCGGCATATATATACGGTGCATGTATGCCCATCATTAGAAGTGGGTGGATGAAGGGAGGTATTCTAATGGTGGGCATACCCACCGATCAATATCTTTTTTTTGTTCAGCCCACAGGCTGCATGAAAAAAAAGTTTACAATATATGCCCAACAAGGACCAGCAACGTACTGGTATGTTGCTGGACTTTGAGTGGTTATACCAGAATGATGCCTGCAGGTTTAGGTATCATCTTGGTATCATTCTTTTCAGCCAGCGGTCGGCTTTCATGTAAAAGCAATCCTAGCGGCTAATTAGCCTCTAGACTGCTTTTACAAGCAGTGGGAGGGAATGCCCCCCCACCGTCTTCCATGTTTTTCTCTGGCTCTCCTGTCCCAACAGGGAACCTGAGAATGCAGCCGGTGATTCAGCCAGCTGACCATAGAGCTGATCAGTGACCAGAATGGCTCCAAACAGCTCTATGGCCTAAGAAACCGGAAGCTACGAGCATTTCATGACTTAGATTTTGCCGGATGTAAACAGCGCCATTGGGAAATTGGGAAAGCATTTTATCACACCGATCTTGGTGTGGTCAGATGCTTTGAGGGCAGAGGAGAGATCTAGGGTCTAATAGACCCCAATTTTTTCAAAAAAGAGTACCTGTCACTACCTATTGCTATCATAGGGGATATCTACATTCCCTGAGATAACAATAAAAATCATTTTTAAAAAAATGAAAGGAACAGTTTAAAAATAAGATAAAAAAGCAAAAAAAAATAAAGAAAAAAAAAAAGCACCCCTGTCCCCCCCTGCTCTCGCGCAAAGGCGAATGCAAGCACCGGTCTGGCGTCAAATGTAAACAGCAATTGCACCATGCATGTGAGGTATCACTGCGAAGGTCAGATCGAGCGCAGTAATTTTAGCAGTAGACCTCCTCTGTAAATCTAAAGTGGTACTCTGTAAAGGCTTTAAAGGCTTTTAAAAATGTATTTAGTTTGTCGCCACTGCACGTTTGTGCACAATTTTAAAGCATGTCATGTTTGGTATCCATGTACTCGGCCTAAGATCATCTTTTTTATTTCATCAAACATTTGGACAATATTAAAATTTTAAAAAGTGGTCAGTGGTAACATTGTCAACAATCCCAGGGAGGGTCTAATATTGCATAGTGTATCCATGTTCCAAAATATGGTGCAAGGCATCCCAGAGAAGTGTAGAGGAAAACAAGGTTGACCTTCGAGCTGATGTTAACATACACTGCAATATGTGTGTGTGTATACCTCCTTTTTTCTCTCGCATTCTGTACACCGTTGTACACCAGAAATGTCATTTCCCACTTGTGTGATTGGCTAACTGATTTTCTCAGAAGTCTGCACAAATCAAATTTTAGTCATCCCATGCAATAGAAATTTCAGTTTTGGTGAGGAAAAAAAGGTAGAAATCTACAACAAAGCTTTTTTTTGAAAAACCTTGCAAATGGCTTAAAACACCAGGGGGGATTGGAATTAAACTTTTGACTATAAAAATATTTCTTCCTGATTGTATGTTCTAGATGCATGTAAATAAATATTCTGAAATCTGAAATTAAAGGCACAATAAAATTCATGCATGATTCTGTTATAGTTTTTTCTCTAAGGGAAGCCATGCCATTGAGCTTAGCTGCTCATGTGCTAGCTTGTAAGTAAATTTACAACTGAATGTGTGAATACACAGCAACATAAAACTTGTACTAAGTATGGAAAATTATTGGAAGAATGACCAGCTGCCTCTCATTTCTTCTTTTTTTAAATTATTTTTAATTTTTATGAAATTCAACAAAGGAGTATAATCTTAAATACAAGTGTCAGATGACTTCTGCTCATGTAGTTCTTCCTCCAGACCTCCACACCACACCTTCAAATTGGGTTACTCAACTCTGAGATGAAACTTTACCCTGTCTTGGCACTGGACATTTTGTTTGTGACCTTTATATATACGAGCACACCTTCAACCTGATATCTTGACCATTCTGTATGTTTGTGTTTTTTCCTACAGGGTGTTGGTGAACCAGCTCTCTTCCTGGGCTCCTCTATTTATTTTGCCATAAAGGATGCTTTAACGTATGCCAGAAAAGAAAGAGGAATGTCTGAACTTTTTACCTTAAACAGTCCTGCAAGCCCAGAAAAGATACGAATGGCGTGTGGTGACAAATTCACTAACATGGTATGACCCATTTCAAGCAATCTATGTAAACATGAGAGGTTTAACATTTATTTAGCTAGTTAATGGTCACCATATTTCAGTCGCCATATTTTTATTTAGACCTCCGTGGATTTTAGTGACTCTTCATTTTCAGTCAGCAAAAACTTTTTTTAGTTTGTGATAGGTTAGGAAACATTTAAACCCCCTATCATTTTTTACTCTCTCTGTTCCATGAAGATTCCATTTTGCTTCTTGACCTGGAGACACAACAAGAAGTGAGGAAATCTCTATTCAAAGCAAGGACTAATCCTCTTTGAGTGTTCCCAGTAGAAGAAGTACAGAAGTTCCAGGGTTGCTTAGATGACAACCCTGGAACAATGGTCACAAGGACAAACAGATGTGAACCTGTTCCATCAGGGTGCAGCCAGCAATTAAAACCTTGCAGGAGTTATACCACTTCTATAGTCCAAAACCCCAAAGCATGGTTTTAGCTTTACTCCCTTAGGCAGGAGGAAATGGGCAATTTTTTAATTTTTACTTTGAATGCACTTTTTACCTGAATAGGTAACAAAAAATGCCCAAAAATACCAAAATCATCATTTTACCAAAGTCTTTCACCAGATTTATTGTGGCACCATACTGTAGATGCACCTGATGTTTGATATATTATATCAAAATATACATCAGTCCAAAACTAGAATTTGGACATCAGGATTAACTTGTTTATTGATAATATTTAAATCTGCTGGTTTAATCCCTACTGGAAATTCTATGTCAAAAAAATTATGTATCTTTTATCCAGGAACTTCCATGTCTGAACTGTGTAGAAAAGATACAGTGGTGCTTCACATGCACCTCTGTGCTTGGTCATTTGACATCAGACATAATGGGGTTTAATACCAATTTAAAGCAGGGGTTCACCCACACCGCCAAAAAAAAAAATATTAAAAGCCAGCAGCTACAAATACTGCAGCTGCTGACTTTTAATACATGGCCACTTACCTGTCCCAGGGTCCAGCGATGTCGGCAGGGAACGCCGAGAACCCGCTCGGTTCTCGGCAGCTGCCGCCGCCATCCTAGGTGAGGGAATCAGGAAGTGAAGCGTTGCGGCGTCCCAAGTGGTCCCCGCTCTCTCCTGGGAGCTTTGTATTCCCAGCAGACAGTGCGGTGGGGACGGGAAGAGGCATAGACTCCCATGGGAGTCTATGCCGGAAGTGGGTGCAAATACCTGTCTTAGACAGGTATCTGCACCCCCCTCCCCCCTGAAAGGTGCCAAATGTGACACCGGAGGGGGGGAGGGTTCCGAAAAGCAGAAGTTCCATTTTTGTGTGGAACTCCGCTTTAAAGTTAAAGCGTATTTAAACCCAAGAAAAACAAATTTATATATTGCAGATTACTAATAATTAGATTTGTAGGCTACATTTTTTTCTGTTTTTATTTTTATTTATTTTCACCTGGTGTTCCAGCCGGTAACACCCTTCCTGTCTTACGGTGGCTATCTATAGAGGAGCAATAACAAACACTTTTGGATGGACTAGTAGATTTAGATGGACTTTATACAGGTGACCAAAAAATTAAACTTCAGCTGACACATTTTAAGCAGTTACAGAACATGGTTACATTTAGATGCACAGGAGGAAGCATTCAGCAGGGCTAGGCTTGACATTCCCAAATTCAATATTTGCATAAATTGGCTAATTTATGTGAGATACAGGGTAATCAGAAAGAAAGCTGTAAGTATGAACAAGTATCTCTAAATGCCCACTTTCTGTTTATACAGTCAGTTAGGCGGTGTAATTCTCCGTACACACGATCCGGAAATCAGACGCTAGATCGTACGTTTTTTTTTTTGCATGCTAGTCATATATCGAACCTGAAGCGTTTACTAAAGTAATGAAAATTCTCGTACGTAATGTCATGTGTTGTAGTGTATTTGTATTGTATTTTCGGACGACAACAGTACCAATTAAACGAAAATCGTACGATCTGGTATTGTACGAAAAAAATGTTGTGTTTGTCCAATCGGATAATATCGGATGAACTGTCGTGATCGGCTCTGTACTAACGATCCAATTATTGTATGATCATGTCAAAAGCGCTATTTTTCGTCCGATTTTCTGATCGTGTGTGGTAGTCAATCAGCTTCTAACTTCAGCTTGTTCAATTAAACTTTGACAACAAAAAAAACCTGGAAGCTGGCTGATTTCTATGCAGAGCTGCACCAGATTTTGCACTCCCCAGTTTTAGTAAATTACGGTAGCTCAATGTCGGCCCCATCCCATTTAATGGATAACTTGCCTGCAGTATCTGTTACATCTGTTACAGAACATAAAATAAAAAGTGCTTATGATTTCTTACAGATTCCACGAGATGAGCCTGGTACCTATATTCCCTGGGCTATCAATATATGAACACTGATCTCCACTAAAGGAACTCTATTATTCATCTGCTGCACAAAATCTTCTGTCTCATTGTTTCAGTAACATTAGTATACTATAAAAGTAGAGCAACATGTATCTTTAAGTATAGTAAGATTCATTGATAAGTGTGGTAAGGGAGGATAGTTCTTGTTCACTGAGAATGCTGATACCTTGGGTTCCTTGTAATGCTTAGCCTTTATAATATTAAAGCTATTTTTGACATTTAATCATGAAAACACTTGTGTGAAGGTTAACCACTAATCTATCCATGTTTTGTATATTTTATTAGCACTTTTGTTATTTTTCAGTTTAGTTTTATAGAGAGAAGATGTTTTCCTTTAAGACCTCATGAACTTAAGCATCCCATTAACAGATTATCCTAAGAAGAAGTGGATGGGAATTCCAAATGTCTGTCTTTACATGAAGGGGACAAAGCTGTCATTACTGAAGGGCAGTGCAGACATAAACATATTTACAGCTTTTTTGCTCAAATGAATTGCTCATAAAATTAGAATATTAGCGTTACCTGTACAACAGTCAGAAATCACTAGATCTGCAAAAATTCTGTGTGGATTTCTGTTGATGAAAAATAATCTTCATTTTATAAATTTTAGCATGATAATGAATGCTGACATCACCATTCTGTATAGTGAGAATTGTTTTTCTTAAGGCCAGCTAGCATAATCAAAGCTTTTTAGTTCCTTCTGCTTTTTTTTACTGTTTTATATAAAATACAGTGAATAAGGGAATTTCAGTTTAAATCAGCTAAATACATTTTTCAGGTGTACCAAAAAATAAAGGTGTGCCATTTCTTATAGGTTATCTTCTTTTTTTTTTTTATCAAACAGCCACAGCCTTAGTAGAAAGTAGTGGAACACAAATGGAAATACATACCTTACAGAGATTTTAACCATTCATTACTATTTAAAACTAAATACACTTTAATCTATGGGAACAACCAGGAGAAGGAGCGTTGCCACACAAAACTGCACTAAAAAAATATATGCATTACAGCCTACACTTATGCCCCGTACACACGATCGGACATTGATCAGACATTCCGACAACAAAATCCATGGATTTTTTCTGACGGATGTTGGCTCAAACTTGTCTTGCATACCCCCTTCCCGCCAAGCGTACGCAGATGTGTGGCCTCGGCTTTCAGGGGTTATACCAGGATGATGCCCGCAGCTGCAGGCATCATCCCGGTACCGTTTTTTAGAGCGGGCAATCAGCTTTCCAGGGATAGCAACCAATGCGGCTGAAAGCCGCTCAATTGTTATCCCGGAGGAGCGGGAGAGGACTCCCCCCCCCCCCTCCTGACACCTCCCGCCGCTCTGATCGGGCCTCCCGTCCCACCGGGAGAACCGATCCACGATCCGCCAATTCCGGCGGCTAGGGACAGACTGGCACGAAGCCGAAAATGGAGATATGAATACCCTGAAGTGCAAAGGAGGGATTGGAGGTCTTTTAAACCCCCGATCCCTCCATAAAGAGTACCTGTCACCACCTATTACTGTCACAAGGGATGTTTACAGTGATCAAATTTTTATTTTTTTTTTAAACACAATTTAATAATATAAAAATAAATAAAATAAATAAGAAAACGCATACGGAAGTCGCGCCCGCATATGTAAACGGTGTTAAAATCACACATGTGAGGTATCGCCAAGATCTTCGGAGCGAGAGCAATAATTCTAGCACTAGACCTCCTCTGTAACTCTAACCTGGTAACCGTAAAAAAAATTTAAATCATCGCCTATGGAGATTTTTAGGTACCGTAGTTTGTCGCCATTCCACGAGTGCGTGCAATTATAAAGCGTGACATGTTTGGTATCTATTTACTCGATCGTAACATCATCTTTCACATTATACAAAAAAATTGGGCTAACTTTACTGTTTCCTTTTTTTAAAATTCATGAAAGTGTCCCTTTTCCCAAAAAGTTGCGTTTAAAACACCGCTGCACAAATACCGTGTGACATAAAATATTGCAACAATCGCCATTTTATTCTCTAGATTCTCTGCTAAAAAAAATATAATGTTTGGGGGTTCTAAGTAATTTTAGCAAAAATTATGGATTTAACTTGTAAACACCAAATGTCAGAAATAGGCTAATGCTGCGTACACATGGTCGGACTTTACGGCAGACTTTGCCCGGCGGACTTCTCGACGGACTTTACGATGGACTTTCTGAATGAACGGACTTGCCTACACACAATCCACCAAAGTCCGTCGAATTCGTACGTGCTGACGTACGACCGGACTAAAACAAGGAAGTTCATAGCCAGTAGCCAATAGCTGCCCTAGCGTGGCTTTTTGTCCGTCGAACTAGCATACAGACGAGCGGACTTTTCGGACTTGATTTCGACGGATTGATTTAAAACATGTTTCAAATCTAAGTTCATCCAACTTTTGAGAAAACAAAGTCCGCTGGAGCCCACACACAATCGAATTGTCCGACGAAATCCCGTCCGCAGGGCAAAATCTTCCGTAAAGTCCGCTCGTGTGTACGCGGCATTAGTCATGAAAGGGATACACACGGTCACACAAAGTTGGTTGGCAAGAACGCGGTGACGTACAACATGTATGATGAGCCGAGAAAAATGAAGTTCAATAGCCAGTGCAGCACTTCTGCTTGATTCCGAGCATGCGTGGAACATTGTGCACACACGATCGGAATTTCCGACAACGGATTTTGTTGTCGGAAAATTTGAGATCCAGACCTCAAATTTTGTGTGACGGAAAGTTCGATGGAAAATGTCCGATGGAGCCTACACACAGTCGGAATTTCCGACAAAAAGCTCCCAAAAGCTCAGTCGGAAAATCCGACCGTGTGTACGGGGCATAAGAACCATAAAGGTATTCATGCACTGGTTTGTTAATGAACCAGCTGTCAAGAAAACATCTAGTAAAGCAGATTGACTGCACTGTGCATTGGACCTTCAGAAATGAGAAATTTCTATGATAAGCTTGCAGTTTTTCTATGTTTTTATTGGGGTTTTTTTTTTTTCAGAGGTTGTCAGGGATTCCTTGAGCTGTGGCTGATTAACCTCTCATCTGATGGCGCCTAAATAATTCTGGGACCAACACCACTTAGCAAAGCCAACACTGTAAAAGGGGCATTCTTCTCATACTTTATTAATTAATTCTAACAGGGATTCACCGAGACCTGAAAATTAATTTGAGGTTCCTCTGTAGTAAAAATGTTGAGAAAGGCTGCTTAAGGCTAGGTTTACACATGTGCGGAATTGCAGCTTGCGCAGATAAAAATGATTCATTCAGAGGTTCCTCTCCACTGTAGCTGCGGATCAGCTGACTGGGGGGGGGGGGAGGTGTAGTGAGGAGGGGGAGAGAATTCTTGTTCAGAACAGAACACATCTGCAAATCAGATGCATTCCCATGGAAGATTATGTGCCTGCAATTCGCACCACACTGCCTAGAAAACAGACACGTTTTTTGTGCAATATGGACTGCGGATGCAACGCACATATGTGAACCAGACCCGTTGAAAAGAACATATTTTCAAACGTTCTGCAAATTGGATGTGGTGTAAGCTGCATCCAATTGGCATATGTATGAACCCAGCCTTAAAGTATACTACCAGGCCATTTAAAATAACTGTGAGAAGTGGAATCACTGAGCAAATGGGAGGTATAGAAGGCAGAATGGACAGAGATCAAGCTTGATTGTTAAAGCAAAAGTTGGAAATTCAATATAATTTTAGCTGTCCACATTTATGAATCTAACCAAGCTTTGAATTGCAGCTTTCGCTGAACATAACGTCTGTCCTTGCATTTCTCATCAGATTGACCACATGTGTGACACATTTGCTTTAAATACATTTCTATATGACTCCACTCTCCAAAAACAGTTGATAGTCATATTTAAAAGTGTCTTTTTGTGCACTTGATATTGATTGCTGTTTTATTGTAATTAATAAAGAACAAAAGATCTTAAGGCTCTAATAAATCATAATTAATAAACGTTGTTTATTGTATGTAACCTGTAACTATAACACTATCGATGAATAAACATACATGGCATTAGCATGCATCTAATAAATAATTCTGGCTCTTGGCTAAATGTAATGATTTCAGCAGGTGTCTTTCAGCAGAACTTTAGATAAGGTTTATTGCTTTATATGTAAATAAAAGTCATGTATAAAGATGAAAATGAGCTTGGTCCAAATAATACAAGAGTTTTTTTGTCATTACACTTCATGGAAACACTTAGCACAGTGGATTCCACAAATCTGAATCCATGTCCGTCAAGTTTGATTTTTGCAACTCTGAACGTCAACCAAAGAAGGAGATTGCCACATAGGGTACCTCAATAATTTCAACAAGAATAAGGGATTTGAAGGAAAGGAAATCTGTCACAAAACAGAATAGCTAAATGAGAAGTCAAACACAGATATGATATTTTTTAGCTGCATAGCAGGCATGTTAACATGTGTGTTTTTTGGGCTGTCTCTGTGGCCCCAGCCATTTTAGAAACTTATAGAGACACTGTCAATAGATTTAAAATATTGTATAAAATAGGGCTTTGAAAAATACACTTCTAATGCCATTAGCATCTTTGTTGACTCCAAAATTGGTTGCAGAGCAGTATCCAATACTTTTGGGTGTGTCAGATGACTGTGACTGCTGTGACTCTTTCCCTTTTGCAGCTACATCACTAGGGTGTCAATGCAGATCTTAGAGACACACTAATGAGATAGCAACCAGGGAGTAGCTATGTTGGGCAGTAGGGAGACAAAGGCTTCCAGATTATCTGAAAATGTCATATAGCGAAGATTCCAACAGCTCCTTTAGCTCTGCAAAAGAGTATGTAAGGGAGGGGGTAGGTGGGTTATGGCGCACCTTCCTTCATGTTCCCCATTAACTCATTGGGTGCCAAGTGTGGGTCACATAAAAGGACTTCCCCTGGGGTGGGTTCTGCTGGGCTATGCTAGACACCTGCAACAGGATCACTCTTCTCACACATGGGGTACATTTACTTGAGTCACGTTCCATCAATGCCCTGGGATAAGTCTGAGGCCGTCGTGGGGGAATACTTGACCTTAAGGTGGGCCTCCACTCTCAGAGATGAACGTACACTGTGTATACTTGCACTGTAAGGCCCCTTTCACACTGGAGGGTTGGCGGCGGTAAAGCGCCGCTATTTTTAGCAGCGGTTTACAGCCGTTTTTGCGGGGGGTTTTGGGCCCTTTTAACCCCTGCTAGCAGCCGAAAAAGGGTTATAACGACCTGCAAAGCTGCGGCGCTTTGCCAGTGGTTGGGCAGCGGTGCCCATTTAGTTCAATGGGCAGGAGCGGTTTATGAGCGGTGTATACACCGCTCCAAAGATGCTGCTTGCAGGACTTTTTTTAGCGTCCTGCCAGCGCACCTCTCCAGTGTGAAAGCCCGAGTGCCCCGAGAGACAGGAGAGGCTCATTACAGGCGCTATACAGGTGCTATTTTTAGCGCTGTAGCGACTGCAAAGCGCCTCAGTTTGATAGAGATCTAACTGTTCTCCAGTTAACCCTCGGGTCCCTATGTAAATGTACACCTCTCACTGTAGATTGCATTTAGGAGGACATGTTGAGCTTATGTACACTCAACTCTTTCTTGATCTTCTGTACCTCTGTACAGGATGGGGACCTCGGCTGTGCCGATCCGCTCCCATT